>NC_088332.1:26232500-26530000 GCF_036884655.1 Musa acuminata AAA Group
TCTTCAGATATACTTATTTGGCCTCATGACAATGGCAAATTTAGTGCCACATCCGCATGGAATCAAATTAGGCAAAGAAATAACAAGTGGGTCCCAAGCAGTTGGACATGGGATCGACCGGGATCACAAAAACATTCCTTATGTACATGACAGGCCCTTCTCAATAAACTACCTACAATAGACAATATGAAAAGAAGAGGTATCTATCATGTTAATCGATGCTCCCTTTGTATGAAACAAGAAGAAACTGTTGACCACCTCTATTTTGCTTGTGATTATACAAAATGGATATGGAAGGAGATTCTCCAACGATTTGAACTCAATAGACTGCCGCAACCAAACTTGCACCAAGAACTAGGCGACCTCATGCAATGTTTCTTAAGAAAAGGGCCTCTCACACAACTGGCAAAGGTTACTTTCAGATGCGCTATTTGGTGGATGTGGAAGGAGAGATGTAACAGAATATTTGAATGTCAACACACAGACAATGCTCAGCTCTTGAAAGAGATTATTAGAGACTCAAGATCCTGTATGGAGCAAGATCTCAAAACGGAACACTTTACCCTAAGAGAAAAAGATATTTTTATCAAATTTAATTTTGCTTTTAGCTAAAGATCTTGGGAATGATACCAAATTATGTACCCACAAGTAGTTTTGATATATCTGGATAGACTATGTTGACTATAATTAGGAGTTATAGTCTACAGCATGTGTAGTCATAACTATAGCATTCGCACTCTATGAGTTACTTTGCTTTGTCTATGACTTGTATAGATAAAGCTATTTGTAGAAACTTTACACATAATCAATTACTTTTACTTACTAAAAAGCAAGTTTGCCTCTTTTCAAATTGTGCAAGCTAGCATCTTTCTCTTTGAGATGTGCACATTAGCAACTCTTTCTCCCCCTTTGTCATTGTCAAAAAGAAGGGAAGAATACAATTTTGTATCTCTTTTTCCCTTTATAATAATTTTCAAATCATGATAAAGGAAAATAGCATAGATGAAAATTCAAGTCATTAATGTCAAAACAATTATTTTATCATGAATATTTCATTATTGCATGCATTCATATCATCTCATGAGGAATATCAAGAAGAACTTGGTGATGAGATATTACTTGATGAATACAAGAAATTGTGCATAAAAATCATATCAGGAGAGATAAGATCATGTAAATATCAAAATACATGATTCATATATTAAATCTCCTCTTAAATAAAATACCAAGAAGAATCGTAGGAGAATGATTAATGAAAAATCTTGATTCATAATAAATCTTAATTTGTAAATATCAAGGAATCCAGATCATGACTTGGATAAAAATTTATTCAAATTTACATCATCAAAATCCTTTTCAAAGTCCAAGAGATTCATAAAAATGATACAAATGGATTCATTAAAATCAATAAGATGGAGAAAAATAATTTTCAAGAAAAATATATTTCTCTTTTTAGTTGTTTCAATTCATATGATTTTATTTCATTCAAGCATGTCTTTTTTCATTTATGCCAAATAAAATTATATATCATCAATCGTTTATGATCAAAAAATAAATTTCATCATAAAAACCATCAATATTAATAAACCATAAATTACTTGAAAATCATCATGCATAATTTCGGAATTTATTAAGCATGATCATTATGCATGACATCAAAACATGGTTTCAAAATATTTAATATTTTCATTACATAATTACATAATTTTAAAGGCAAGGAATTGGCTAATCAAACACATTTCGTATGCAATCTCTTCTGGAACTAGTACTAATATGTGGTACGATCCTTGTGTGAATGGGAAGAGTATATTTCAATTATATGGCGACAGAATACGAAAAGATCTTGGGGCTCCCAAAGATTGGAAGGTTTCCGAGTTCATTGCTAACGGTACTTGGTGTCTCCCTAATCCTATTTCTCCCGAAATGTTATCACTTTGGCCGACTATCATAGCTATTCCAATCAGGAACAACTCTTCAGATACACTTATTTGGCCTCATGACAATGGCAAATTTAGTGCCACATCCGCATGGAATCAAACTAGGCAAAGAAATAACAAGTGGGTCCCAAGCAGTTGGACATGGGATCGACCGGGATCACAAAGACACTCCTTATGTACATGGCAGACCCTTCTCAATAAACTACCTACAATAGACAATATGAAAAGAAGAGGTATCTATCATGTTAACCGATGCTCCCTTTGTTTGCAACAAGAAGAAACTGTTGACCACCTCTATTTTGCTTGTGATTATACAAAATGGATATGGAAGGAGATTCTCCAGCAATTTGAACTCAATAGACTGCCGCAACCAAACTTGCACCAAGAACTAGGCGACCTTATGCAATGTTCCTCAAGAAAAGGGCCTCTTACACAACTGGCAAAGGTTACTTTCAGATACGCTATTTGGTGGATGTGGAAGGAGAGATGTAATAGAATCTTTGAATGTCAACACACAAACAATGCACAGCTCTTGAAAGAGATTATTAGAGACTCAAGATCCTGTATGGAGCATGATCTCAAAACCGAGCACTTCACCCGAAGAGAAAAAGATATTTTTATCAAATTTAATTTTGCTATTAGCTAAAGATCTTGGGAATGATGCCAAATAATGTACCCACAGGTAGTTATAGTCTACAGCATGTGTAGTCATAACTATCGCATTCGCACTCTATGAGTTACTTGGCTTTGTCTATGACTTGTATAGATAAAGCTAGTTGTAGAAACTTTACACATAATCAATTTACTTTTACTTACCAAAAAAAATCATTATGCATCATCGAAATTGATTTCATAAAGCATTTTTCTTTTTAGGTGAATCAACTTTTCATACTTAGTTTTCCATACAAAAGTCATGCATCATCATTAAGCATGATATCAAACTTCTAAATATTTTCATCAAGCATGGTTTCACTCAAATTCGGAAATCATCAAGATACACATTATTTATTCTTAAAAAAACATACATATGATCATTATTATATTTAAATCTAACGTTCTATTCCATTATAAAACATGTAATTTTCATTATCAGTTTTAAAATTACTAACATGATCATAATTTTTGTATTTTCATTTTTAAACATGAAATTTTCAAGAAAAATAATTATTCTAAACAAAAATAAATAAATAATTAAATGCATCATGAAAAGCATCATGTAATTTCGAAATAAATTAGGGGGACTTCGATTACCTCATTGTTGAAAGCGGTTAAGGCATAGTTTGCCACCTCGCCTTTGTTGATTTTCTCCTCGTCTTCGGAGGAGCTCGATTCATCACATTTTATGTTCTTCTTCTTGCGTTCAAAGGAAGTAGTTGCATTCTTTTTGTTCTTGTTCTTTAATTCTTATTTTATGAACTTTTTAAATTTTTAGTGAGTAGTTCATGTTCAACATCACTTGAGCTTATGCTCGAGTAGTCTTCAAATGTTCTAAGTTCAAAATCTTTCCTGTTCTTTGGAAGGTGGTTCTCAAGCTCTTTGCTTGCATTGCACGTCATTTCATAGGTCATCAAAGACCCTATTAGTTCTTCGATCAAAAAAGTATTTAAATTTTTTGATTCTTGAATTGCGATTACTTTTGAATCCCAAGTTTTAGAAAGTGAGAGCAAAATCTTGTTAACGAGTTCAAAATTCGAAAAGCATCATGTAATTTCGAAATAAATTAGGGGGACTTCGATTACCTCATTGTTGAAAGCGGTTAAGGCATAGTTTGCCACCTCACCTTTGTTGATTTTCTCCTCGTCTTCGGAGGAGCTCGATTCATCCCATTTTATGTTCTTCTTCTTGCGTTCAAAGCAAGTAGTTGCATTCTTTTTGTTCTTGTTCTTTAATTCTTATTTTATGAACTTTTTAAATTTTTAGTGAGTAGTTCATGTTCAACATCACTTGAGCTTATGCTCGAGTAGTCTTCAAATGTTCTAAGTTTAAAATCTTTCCTTTCTTTGGAAGGTGATTCTCAAGCTCTTTGCTTGCATTGCACGTCATTTCATAGGTCATCAAAGACCCTATTAGTTCTTCGATCAAAAAAGTATTTAAATTTTTTGATTCTTGAATTGCGATTACTTTTGAATCCCAAGTTTTAGAAAGTGAGAGCAAAATCTTGTTAACGAGTTCAAAATTCGAAAAGCTTTTACCAAGTGCTTTTAGACTATTGACGACATCCGTAAAACGTTTGTACATGTCTCCAATAGTCTCTCTTGGTTCCATACAAAACATCTCAAAATCGTGCATCAAAAAATTTACTTTAGAATCTTTTACACTACTTGTGCCTTTGTGTGTGATTTCAAGAATATGCCAAATATTGAAGGTCGTTTCTCACGAAGAAACCCGATTAAACTATGTTTTATCTAAGGCACAAAATAGAGCATTCATAGCTCTAGCATTTAAAGAAAAAGTCTTTTTCTCTAAATCATTCCAATCTTTCATTGGAAGAGAAGACTTTTTAAAACCAAATTCGACTATGTGCCATAAATCGAGATTTAATGAAAGCAAGAAAACTCTCATTCGAGTTTTCCAATAAGTATAGTTCATCCATTAAAAAAGGGAGGACGAATGAGAGAGTGACCCTCTTGAAAGCCGAAAAGAGCATTTCTCATTAGGTGTTAAACCAAATGAGAAAACGAGGCTCTAATACTAATTGTTAGGATCAGGGGTCGGCACTAAGAGAGGGGAGATGAATTAGTGCGGTGGAAAGATTACGTCTCTATTAAAACTTCGTTCGATAAAAACCGTTTTCGATGAAAACCTTTTCGTAAAGATCTTAACTTTGAAAACATACGAAAACATATTTAATGTAAAGTAAGGAAGGCAGTTTACAGTTAAGATAAATAGCACAAAGGAAATGCAAACCAGATTTTAGAGTGGTTCGGTCAACGTGACCTACATCCACTTTCGGCTTCCTCCTCGGACGAGGTCACCGGCATCCACTAGAGGCCTTCCTTCAATAGGTGAAGGCCAATCACCTTTTACACCCCTCTTCTTCTTTTACCGGGTTTAGGAGACAACCCTTACAAGCACTCACTTACTCTTCTCTAAACAAAATTCTAAGTTTAAGGCTAGAGGAGGGATCTCTCAAGTGATTTCTACAGCGTTTCTTTGCTTTTAGACTCTTTGTGCTTGTGTGCTTTAACCAGGGATGAGAGGGGTATTTATAGGCTTCAAGTTGATTCATACTTGGAGCCTAAAACTTTCCCATCCCGGGTTCCCTAGGCACGGGCGGTATTACCACCTGCGTTGGGCGATACCACCGCCTAGTGTCAGTCTGGCTGACACTGCCCTCGGCGATACCACTGCCCAAGTCTAGCGGTACCATCCCCTGGGGGGTAGTGTTGGGTGCTACCACCGCCTGGCACCCTGCCAGGGGTGATACAACCGCCCAGATTGGTGGTACCACCGCTTGACACAGTCTCGAAGACTGTACCACGACGGTGAAACTTCTTGGGGCACTATTTGGGCTTCTTATTGGGCCCAACACAGTTCTTAGATGGGCCTAGCTGGCCCCTAATTGGGTTGACCCAAATCCAAGCCCAATTACGTGCTAACTACGAAATCCTAAGACATTTTGCTAAGCAAAACAAGTCCCTATGTCTATTTTTCCAGCGAGCTTCCGGCGAACTTATGGTGAACTCCTAGACTTCACGATGATCTTCTTAGCGAGTTTTGACGAGCTTCTCTGGCAAGCTCCAAGACTTCTTGGCTAGTTCCTCCAGAACTTCCGATGAACGTCCGGACTTCTAATGAACTCTCGAACTCCCAACGTAATCGTGTCCTTGACTCCGGGACTTCATTTTGCTTTATGCCTTGCTATCGTAGTTAATCCTGCACATGTAAAACACATTTCGATCTAGATAATTAATACTAAGCATTAATCAAGTTGTCCGGCATGTCATTGGTCCCTCGATGCTTCGTCCGATTCTTCGGCCCATCGTTCTCTCTTTCGGCCTATTGCCCAATTGGCCAGTTGACTCCGCAACTCCGATATCCTTGGTGCAATATCTGCTCTTCTTGGGCAATAGGCCGCAAGAGAGGACGATGTGTCAAAGAATCAGATGAAGCGTCGATGGACCAATGACATATCGGATAACATGATTCATGCTTAGTAATAATTGTCTAGATCGAAGTGTGTTTTTACATAAGTAGGATTAACTATGATTGCAAGGCATAAAGCAAAATGAAGTCCCGGAATCAAGAACGCGATTTCGTTGGGAGTTCAAGAGTACGTCGGAAGTCCGGACGTTGATCGGAAGTTCTATCGGAATTGACCGAGAATTCCTGGAGCTTGCCAAAGAAGCTCATCGAAACTCATCAAGAAGATCATCATGAAGTCCAGGAGCTTTCCGGGAGTCCGCTGGAACATTGTCGAGAGATCGTCGGAAGATAGCCGGAAGCTCGCTGGAAGAAACCTAGACTTACGGACTTTGTTTAGATTATTAAATGTCTTAAAATTCATAGTTAGCATATAATAGAGATTAGAATTGGGCTAACCCAATTAGGGGACAGTTGGGCCAAGTTTGTGTTAGGATCAAGAGCACTAAGAGGGGGGGGGGGGGGGGGGGGGGGGGTGAATTAGTGCAGCGGAAAACTTTCGACGATTAAAACTGCGTTCGTACGATAAGAGCGATTTCGGTAGAAAAGCCGATTCGTAAATCACTTTAACTTGTGATCAAGCAAGATGCAGTTAAAGCAAGTCTATGAAGGCAGTTTGCAGTTATGATGGAAATTAGAATGTATGCGTAAACTGAAATATGATGTTCATACGATAAAACTGATTTACATCTAAACGCCGATTCGGAAAATACTGAACTTTGAAACACGATCGTAAATGCCCAGAAGACAGTAAGCTATTGAGGAGGTTTGCAATAAAGATAATATGCTCAAAGTAAATGCAAACCGAGATTTAGAGTGGTTCGGTCAATCTTGACCTACATCCACTTTCGGCTTCCTTCACCGACAAGGTCACCGATGTCCACTAGAGGCCTTCCTTCAATAGGCGAAGGCAAACAACCTTTTTACAGTTTCACTCCTTTTGACGGGCTTAGGAGACAACCCTTATAGAATTTTCTTTCCTCTCTTGACAGATCAAAACTTAGAAGAAAAGAGGAAGGAGAAATTTTAACTCATACAACACTTTTGAGCTCTAAAAATCATAGAGTAAAATTAGAATTTTAGTGGTTTTTGGTTACTCTTTCATTGCTGAAAGGGTGGGGTATTTATAGGCCCCAATCCAGTTTGAATTCCGAGCTAAAAACTGTCAATTCCCGGAATTCCGGGGTCTTGCGGTTGCATCGCCTGCTCGAAGACTGAGCCTCTAGGTGGTGTCATCTCTTGTCAGGGGCGGTTGCACCTCCTGCTAGAGCTCGAAGACCGAGCTCAAGCGGTGCCATCGCCTGACTGGGGCGGTTGCACCCCCCAACTAGAGCTCGGAGACCGAGCTCAAGCGGTTGCACCACTATCAGAGGCGATTGCATCGCCCAGCCAAAGCTCGGAGACTGAGCCCTAGGCGGTGCCACCGTCGACCCAGGCGATGCCACCTCTGGCCAAGTAATCTGGGTCCGAATGGGTTGATCCATTCGACCCAATTTGGGTCTGTCAAGGGCCCAATTGCCCTAAGATTAAGTTAATGGGATCACCTCCCATTTCTAACTTAATCATCGTGCTAACTATAAATTTCTTAAGACATTTACTGCAACTTGCTCTGGTGCGTCAATCGCTTCTTCTGGCGAGCTTCCGTCGATCATCCGAGGAACCCTCGGTGATGCTCCTGCAAACTTCCGGCAAACTCCTGGACTTGCGACGATCCACTTGTCAAGTTCCGACGAGCTTCTTTGGCAAGCTCCTGGACTTCTCGGATTTGAACAAGTTTACAAAACTTGTTAATATATCTAAAGCATTCATTTTTGTATTTTAAGAAGTAAGTCCATGTGTATCTGCTATAGTCATCTACAATGACGAAGACGTACTTGCTACCTCCTAGGCTTGATATAGAAATTGGTCCGAACAAGTCCATATAGATCAATTGCAAGGGTCTAGAGGTGCTTATTTGATTCTTAGATTTCAAACTACCCTTAATTTGTTTACCTAATTGACAAGCATCACATACATTATCTTTAATGAACTTGATATGAGGAATTCCTCTTACAAGTTCTTTGGATGATATTTGAGTGATTAGTTTCATGCTAGCATGACCTAATCTTCTGCCATAGCCAAGCATCCTCATTTAAAACCGAGAAACACATTTCATTACACAGATCATTGATGTCAATGGTGTATATGTTATTTTGTTTTAATGCAATCAAAGATGTGTTGTTGTGTGGTTTTTCAATGATGCCAGCATTAGATTCGAATTTCATAATATATCCTTTATCACATAATTGACTAATGCTCAAGAGGTTGGATTTGTTCGATAAAGAAAGAAGATGGATTTGTTACCTATGGTACCCTTGTTGTTGTCTCTGAAGGTGACATAGCCTTCGTCTATGCTAGTGAGCTTAGAGAATTGAGATGGATCTCTGGTCATATGCCTTGAGCATCCACTATCAAGGTACCATCTCTTGCTCCTAGCTTGTGATGGTGTATGTCTCTACAAGAAAGGATAATTTTTAGGTACCCATTTACTTTTGGGTGCCTCAAAAACTTTTTTGGTAAGTAAAAGTAAATTGATTATGTGTAAAGTTTCTACAACTAGCTTTATCTATACAAGTCATAGACAAAGCCAAGTAACTCATAGAGTGCTAATGCGATAGTTATGACTACACATGCTGTAGACTATAACTACCTGTGGGTACATTATTTGGCATCTTCCCCAGATCTTTAGCTAATAGCAAAATTAAATTTGATAAAAATATCTTTTTATCATGTTGCATAGAGTTTATCATGGTTCCTTTAGGAACTCAAATTAATTTGTTCGGACTAATTTTCTTGAATGGATAATAATGTATTTTGTGTCCATGTTTGCAACAAAAGTTGCATTTGCTTTGGTGTCGAACATGTAGGATGGGGCCTTTTATGAAGGTGGTTGGATTTTGATGAGGATTTCTCACAAATCCGATTCCACTTCTTTTGGGAACGTGACCCTTGTTTGTAAGGATCATGTTCAAAGACTTGCTACCAACCTCGAATTTCTTCAAGGTGTCCTTAAGTAGTAAGTTTTCCTTTTGGATAGTTTCTAGATCATGGCATTTTATACAAGAACCTAAACTATCATGATATTCAGTTTTTAACTTATCAAAATTACAAGTAAGACTATCATGCTCCTTTTTTAGCAATTTGTATTTTCTACTAATAATCTTGCATTCATCAAATAAGTCATAGAAGGCATTTAATAACTCATCAAATGATAAATCTGTATCAATTAAATTTGTTACCTCCTCTCCGATGGCCATTAAGGCATAATGAGCAACTTACTCAGTGTTGGACTCCTCTTCTTCGGACGCGCTCGAGTCATCCCACGTTGCTTTAAGTGCCTTCTTCTTTGATGTTCTCTTCTTAGCTTGAGGACAATCACTTTTGTAGTGTCCCGGCTTTTTGCACTCGTAGCAAATAACTTGGCTGTTAACCGTATCAGCAAATGCAGAGACAAAGATGATAATCTTATTGAGAATTTAGATGAGGTTAAAGCACACACAGAGCAATTTTTTTATTCCTTACTCAATCAAGCTGGGAAAACTAATAACATTCATGTGGAGCCGACTAGAAAACTTGATTCGGAAGCTATTTCAATCCTTAATGCCCCAATTACAGACGACGAAATTGTATGTGTTGTCTTTAAGTCACCAAAGCACAAAAGCCCAGGTCCAGATGGATTTCCAGCTGAATTTTACCAAACTGCTTGGTCTATTATTGGAAATGATGTGATCAAGGCTTGCCAACATTTTTTCTCTTCCGGTCAAATTCTTAGAGAGATGAATTGTACTTTTATTTCTTTAATCCCGAAGAATGCAGGGGCAGATTCACTAGAGAACTATCGACCCATATCATTATGCAACTTTATTTACAAGATCATCTCCAAAGTATTGGCAAATAGAATGCAAAAGGTAATACACAAGATCATTAGCCCAAATCAAGCTGCTTTCATCAAAGGGAGAAGTATACATCATAACATTTTGCTTGCTAATGACTTGGTCAAAGATTTGCATTCAAAAGCAAGAGGGACAAAAATATGTTTTAAAGCTGATTTATGGAAAGCCTTTGATTCAGTTAATAGGAAATTTATCTATAAGATGCTCCTCGATATGAACTTCCCACAGCAATGGGTTAACTGGATTCAATCTTGCCTGGAAACTCCAAAGTTTTCGATACTCTTTAATGGCTCACCTATTGGTTTTTTTGGGAGCACGAATGGCATCCGACAAGGTGATCCACTCTCTCCGTATCTCTTTACTATTGCGATGGAAGGACTTAGCTGTATGTTGGAACATGCAGTCTTAAATGGCAGCATTAAGGTACCCAATGCTGGCTCTATTCATATATCACATATAACATTTGCAGATGATTTACTTATCTTTCTCCTAAATGATCCAACTTCAGTAAAGAACCTGGCTACTATTATGAATGACTTTGGTATGGTTTCTGGACTTCAGTTAAATCATGCGAAAAGTAAAGTATATATGAGCCCTTACGTTGAGGATAAGGTCTTTATTGCACAAACTTTGGGGGTTAGTGAAGGAAGCCTGCCAGTTCCTTATTTGGGTCTCTCGCTCATATCCACAGGCATTCACAAAACCCACTGTCAGCCTATCCTGCAAAAAATAAAGAATAGAATTTCTTCTTCGAAAAATAGGCTTCTATCAAAAGCAGGACAACTCGAACTCATCCGTTCTGTATTGCACTCCTACTCTATATATTGGTGTAATGCATTTCTTTTGCCTGCTGGACTTCTCCAAGATATTGAACGGTTATTAATGAACTTCTTCTGGAATGGCACAAATGATAAGGCAATGCATATGGTAAATTGGGATAGCATTTGCAAACCGAAAGATGAAGGGGGGCTAAACTTGAGAAATACTAGAGATTTGAATCAAGCATGCCTGGTTCAACAATTGTGGGATCTTTTGCAAAACAAATGTTCCTTATGGTCACAATGGGTTTCTGCTAGGTATCTTTCAAAGGAATCAATCTGGGAAATTTCAACAAGAACATACCACTCTGCAGCTTGGAAAGGAATTTTAAAGGCAAGGAATTGGCTAATCAAACACATTTCGTATGCAATCTCTTCTGGAACTAGTACTAATATGTGGTACGATCCTTGGGTGAATGGGAAGAGTATATTTCAATTATATGGCGACAGAATACGAAAAGATCTTGGGGCTCCCAAAGATTGGAAGGTTTCCGAGTTCATTGCTAACGGTACTTGGTGTCTCCCTAATCCTATTTCTCCCAAAATGTTATCACTTTGGCCGACTATCATAGCTATTCCAATCAGGAACAACTCTTCAGATACACTTATTTGGCCTCATGACAATGGCAAATTTAGTGCCACATCCGCATGGAATCAAATTAGGCAAAGAAATAACAAGTGGGTCCCAAGCAGTTGGACATGGGATCGACCGGGATCACAAAGACACTCCACTCCTTATGTACATGGCAGGCCCTTCTCAATAAACTACCTACAATAGACAATATGAAAAGAAGAGGTATCTATCACATGTTAACCGATGCTCCCTTTGTTTGTAACAAGAAGAAACTGTTGACCACCTCTATTTTGCTTGTGATTATACAAAATGGATATGGAAGGAGATTCACCAAGAACTAGGCGACCTTATGCAATGTTTCTCAAGAAAAGGGCCTCTTACACAACTGACAAAGGTTACTTTCAGATGCGCTATTTGGTGGATGTGGAAGGAGAGATGTAATAGAATCTTTGAATGTCAACACACAAACAATGCTCAGCTCTTGAAAGAGATTATTAGAGACTCAAGATCCTGTATGGAGCATGATCTCAAAACCGAGCACTTCACCCGAAGAGAAAAAGATATTTTTATCAAATTTAATTTTGCTATTAGCTAAAGATCTTGGGAATGATGCCAAATAATGTACCCACAGGTCGTTATAGTCTACAGCATGTGTAGTCATAACTATCGCATTCGCACTCTATGAGTTACTTAGCTTTGTCTATGACTTGTATAGATAAAGCTAGTTGTAGAAACTTTACACATAATCAATTTACTTTTACTTACCAAAAAAAAAAAAACTTGGCCCTTTTTGGGTTCAAGTTTATTTTTTGTGTCATTTTTAAACTTGTTTCTCTTAATGAATTTTTTGAATTTCCTTGTTAGAAGTGTCAAGTCATCGTCACAGTCCTTATTACTTGAGTTTTCTCTCAAGTGGTCATCTAAAGTTCTAAGTGTCATATCCTTCCTGTTCTTTGGAAAGATGTCTTCTTGCTCTTCATGAGCCTTGCATGTCATTTCATAGGTCATTAATGACCCGATTAGTTCTTCAAGAGAGAAGTTATTTAAATCTTTAGCCTCTTGAATAGCAGTAACTTTAGGGTCCCAACTCTTAGGAAGGGATCTTAGAATCTTATTTATGAGCTCAAAATCCGAAAAACTTTTGCCGAGTCCTTTTAGACCATTGACAACATCCATGAAACGGGTGTACATGTCGCCAATAGTCTCGCTCGGTTTCATTCGGAAAAGTTCGAAAGAGTGTATCAAAAGATTGATTTTTGACTATTTCACTCTACTTGTGCCTTCATGAGTCACTTCGAGTGTATGCCAAATATCAAACGCAGTTTCACAAACCGAAACACGATTAAACTCATTTTTATCAAGCGCATAAAATAAGGCATTCATAGCCTTTGCATTAAGAGCGAAAGTCTTCTTCTCCAATTCATTCCAATCGATCATTGGAAGAGAAGACTTTGAAAATCCATTTTTGACAAGATTCCAAAGTTTAAAATCCATTGAAATAAGGAAGATCCTCATTCGGGTCTTCCAATAGGTGTAGTCCATCCCATTGAACATGGGTGGACGTGTAATAGAATGGCCCTCTTGGTTTCCGGCGTATGCCATCTCTCTTGGGTTTTAATCCGTTTGAGAGTTAACCCCACTCTAATACCAATTGTTAGGATCAAGAGCACTAAGAGGGGGGGGGGGGGGGGGGGGGTTGAATTAGTGCAACGGAAAACTTTTGACGATTAAAACTACGTTCGTACGATAAGAGCGATTTCGGTAGAAAAGCCGATTCATAAATCACTTTAACTTGTGATCAAGCAAGATACAGTTAAAGCAAGTCTATGAAGCAGTTTGCAGTTATGATAGAAATTAGAATGTAAGCATAAACTAAAATATGATGTCCGTACGATAAAACTGATTTACGTCTAAACGCCGATTCGGAAAATACTGAACTTTGAAACATGATCGTAAATGCGCAGAAGGCAGTAAGCTATTGAGGAGGTTTGCAGTAAAGATAATATGCTCAAAGTAAATGCAAACCGAGATTTAGAGTGGTTCGATCAATCTTGACCTATATCCACTTTTGGCTTCCTCCACCGACGAGGTCACCGATGTCCACTAGAGGCCTTCCTTCAATAGGCGAAGGTCAACTACCTTTTTACAATTTCACTCCTTTTGATGGGCTTAGGAGACAACCCTTACAGAATTTTCTTTCCTCTCTTGACAGATCAAAACTTGGAAGAAAAGAGGAAGGAGAACTTTTAACTCATACAACACTTTTGAGCTCTAAAAATCACAAAGTAAGATCAGGATTTTGGTGGTTTTTGGTTACTCCTTCATTGCTGAAAGGGTGGGGTATTTATAGGCCCCAACCCAGTTTGAATTCCGAGCTCAAAACTATCAATTCCCGGAATTCCGGGGTCTGGCAGTTGCACCGCCTGACTGGGGCGGTTGCACCGCTTGGTAGAGCTCGAAGATTGACCCTCTGGGCGGTGTCACCTCTTGTCAGGGGCTGTTGCACCTCCTGCCAGAGCTCGGAGAGCGAGCTCAGGCGGTGCCACCACCTGATTGGAGCGGTTGCACCGCCCAGCCAGAGCTCGAAGACCGAGCTCAAGCGATTGCACCGCCCAACCAGAGCTCGGAGATTGAGCCCTGTGCAGTGCCACTGCCGACCCAAGCGGTGCCACCTCTGGCCAAGTAATCTGGGTCCGAATGGGTTGATCCATTCGACCCAATTTAGGTCTGTCAAGGGCCCAATTGCCCTAAGATTAAGTTAATGGGATCACCTCCCATTTCTAACTTAATCATCGTGCTAACTATGAATTTCTTAAGACATTTACTGCAGCTTGCTCCGGTGCGTCAATTGCTTCTTCCGGCGAGCTTCCGTCGATCATCCGATGAACCCTCGGTGATGCTCCTGCGAACTTCCGGCAAACTCCTGGACTTGCGACGATCCACTTGGCAAGTTCCGACTAGCTTCTTTGGCAAGCTCCTGGACTTCTCGGATTTGTTCCCACAGAACCTCCGATAACCGTCCGAACTTCCATCGAATTCTCGAACCCCCAACGTGATCATAGTCTTGACTCCGACGCAACTCCTTCTGCATGTCTTACTTTCATCATAGTTAATTCTGCACACTTATCTCAATATATGGATTAGATAACAAATGACAATTGACATCATCATCAAAATCTGAGATTCAACAGTTTGGGCTTTGTTGGGCCAAGAGAAAAGCCCAAACAATGACCAAACAGATGAAACCGTCGTGGCACAGTCTCCGAGACTGTGTCAGGTGGTGGTACTACTCAGACTCAGTCTCTGAGACTGTATGGGTGGTGGTACCGCTAGTTTGGGCGGTGGTACCACCCAGTGTCAGGCTGCAGGTGGTGGTACCGTTTGTACCCTGAAATTTCGGGGGTTTGAATTTTGGGCTTCAAATTTGAATCCATTTAAGGCCTATAAATACCTCAGCTATTTCTACATGGATAAGCTAGAAATATTGAGCAAAACCCTATGATTCTAATGTTAGGATCGGAGCGGCACTAAGAGAGGGGGGTGAATTAGTGCAGCGAATTAAAACGTAGGTTTTGACAAATCTTTCGCACGATAAAAATCGAACTCGGAAGTGCTTAACTTGAAAGCGTATTCGCAAAGTTGTGCAGCAAAGTGTTGAATCTCGTATTTTGATAATGAAACTACTTGATATATGTTTATAACTTAATATACGTTTTGAGTGACGCAGGATGCTTTGATCAGGATGAGACAATTAAAGCAGGAAAATCATGTTGTGCCGGAGGAACATGTCAGAAGATTGGACGTCGAGCCGGTAGATCGGTCGACGTATCGACAGAAGGCTTCGGGCAGTGGACTCGGGCATCGGGCCAAGAAGAGCGGTTATTGTGCCAAGGATATCGGAGTTGCGGAGTCAACTGGCCGATTAGGCAATAGGCCGCAGGAGAGGACGATGCGCCGAAGAATCAGACGAAGCGTCGAGGGACCAATGACATGCCGGACAACTTGGTTAATTGCTTAAGATTAATTGTCTCGATCGAAGTTTTGCTTTAATTGTGCAGGATTAACTATGATAACGATGAAGACATAAAGCGAAACAAAGTGTCGGAGTCAAGCGCGAAGGATTTGTTGCAAGTTCGAGAGTTCGACGGAAGTCCGAAGGTTCATCGGGAATGCTACCGGAACTAGCCGAGAATGAGTTGGGAGCTTGCCGAAGGATTTTCGGAGGCTCGTCGGAAGGTTCGTTGGAAGTTCGCGGAGCTCGCCGAGAAAGATCGGAGCTTGCCGAAGAAGCTCGTTGGAACTCGCTAAGATCAAATCGTGAAGTCTAGGAGCTTGCCGAGAGTCCGCAGAATGGTTTCCGAGAGTTCATCGGAAGACCGCCGGAAGTTTGTCGAAAGCTAGCCAGAAGAAGTCTTGACTTGCGGACTTTGTAATAGCTTAGAAAATGTCTTTAAAATCATAGTTAGCACGTTAATTAGGGTTAGGATTAGGTGTTAATCCTATAACCCAAGTAGGGGTCAATTAGGCCCAAGTTCGGACTGGTTTGGACCAAGTTTGGAGCCAAACCAAGTGAGCTGAAATAGTGAAAGAGGTGGCACCGCCAGGGTTGGAGGTGGCACCGCCCAGGAGAGGATCTCCCAGCGAAGCTGGGCGGTGCAACCGCCCCAGGCAGGAGGTGGCACCGCCTGAGCTCAGTCTTCGAGCAAGACTGGGCGGTGCAACCTCCCTGACAGAGAGGTGGCACCGCCTAAGCTCAGTCTTCGAGCTCTGGCAGAGAGGTGCAACCGCCTCAGTCAAGAGGTGGCACCGCCTGGGGCTTAGTCTTCGAGCAAGACTGGGCGGTGCAACCTCCCTGACAGAGAGGTGGCACCGCCTGAGCTCAGTCTTCGAGCTCTGCCAGGCGGTGTAACCTCTCCAGTCAGGAGGTGCAACCGCCTGATCCCGGAATTACGGGATTTGATCGTTTTGAGCTCCAAATTTGAATTGGGTTGGGGCCTATAAACACCCCACCCATTCAACACTCCAAAGATACAGACCTACACCGAATTCTTGATCTTTTCTGTGATTCTAAGAGCTCAAATTTGTGTAAAGTCCTAAAGTTCTCCTCTTCCTGTTCTTCAAGTCTTGAGTTGTAAAGAGAGGAGAGAAAGGTCCTGTAAGGGTTGTCTCCTGAGCCCATCAAAAGGAGTGAATCTGTAAAAGGGCAGTTGGCCTTCGCCTATTGAAGGAAGGCCTCTAGTTGACGTCGGTGACCTCGTCGGTGGAGGAAGCCAAAAGTGGAGTAGGTCAAGACTGACCGAACCACTCTAAATCTCTGGTTTGCGTTTATTTTGAGCACTTTATCATTACTGCAAACCTCCTACATAGCTACTGCTCTCTGCGCCTTTACGAACAAGTTTCTAAGTGTTGATCTTTCCGAATCTGCATTCAGACGTAAATCGGTGTTTTCATACATTACAGTTTACGTTTACGTTTTGATTCTGCAAAACTGTCTTCTGCGCTTTTACGAACAAAGTTTCTAAGTTAAGATCCTTGTAAAACTGTGTTTTAGACGTAAACTACTTTTAAACGTAAAACTACGTTTAGACGTAAAACTGCGTTTAGACGCAAACTGCGTTTAGACGTAAAACTACGTTTAGACGTAAAACTGTGTTTAGACGCAAACTGCGTTTAGACGTAAAACTGTGTTTAGACGTAAAACTACGTTTAGACGCAAACTGCACTGCGCTTAGACGCAATCTGATCTTAGACGCAAACTGCGCTTAGACGCAAACTGCGCTTAAACGTAATCTGCATTTAGACGCAAACTGCATTTAGACGCAAACTGCGTAAACTGCGCCTAGACGCAAACTGTGTCTAGCCATAAACTGCACTTAATCATAAGTATTCTTAGAATTGGCTTTTGCATCAAAATAGTTTTTATCAAACGAACGCAGCTTTCGATTTTAATCGCTGAAAGATTTCCGCTGCACTAATTCACCCCCCCCCCCTTAGTGCTCTCGATCCTAACAATTTGTATCAGAGCGGGGTATTTCTCATTTCGGATTTACACCCGAGAGAAATGGCTCTTCAAGAGGGCTTTTCGGTCTTTCGTCCACCGTTCTTTAACGGATTGGACTATACTTATTGGAAAACTCGAATGAGAGTTTTCTTGATTTCTCTAAATCTGGATTTATGGAATATCGTTGAAAACAGTTTTCAACTTCCCTCTAAACCGACGAACGAATGGTCGGATTTGGAGAAGAAGTATTTCTCTTTAAACGCAAAGGCTATGAATGCCTTATTTTGCGCTTTGGACAAAAATGAGTTCAATCGGATTTCTACGTGCGAAACAGCTTTTGACATTTGGCAAACACTTGAAATCACGCACGAGGGAACTAGTACTGTCAAAGACTCGAAAGTTAACTTTTATTGCATGATTTCGAGCTTTTTCGAATGCAACCAAGCGAGACTATAGGCGACATGTACACCCGTTTCACGGATGTCGTCAATAGTTTAAGAGCTCTTGGAAAATGTTTTTCGGACTTTGAACTCGTAAACAAGATTTTGCGTTCTCTTTCTAAGAAGTGGGATTCAAAAGTAACTGCAATACAAGAAGCTAAAAACCTAAACAACTTACCACTTGAAGAACTAATTGGTTCATTGATGACATATGAAATGGTGCACAATGCACATGATGAACATGTTGAACACAATCACCAAAGAACAGGAAGGATTTGGAACTCTGGACAAATGAATGCCACTTGAGCGATGACTCAAGTGATGAGGACAATGATGAACAAAACAACCTTCCAAAGAACAGGAAGGATTTGGGACATAGAACATTTGAAGACCACTCGAGCATAAGCTCAAGTGATGGTGAACTTAAACTACAAATGAAACGAAAATTAAAAAGCAAAAAGAATCGAACTACTTGCTTTAAACGCAAGAAGAATAACAAAAATTGGGATGAATCGAGCTCCTCCGAAGAAGAGAAAGTCAAGAAAAGCAAGGCGGCAAACTACGCCTTAACAGCCTACAATGATGAGGTAATCGAAATCCTCCTAATTTATTTTGAAATTACTTGATGCTTTCATGATGTATTTTTCTCTTTTAGTTTAGAATTAATTTTCATAAAAATTACATGTTAAAAAAAAAAATTATTATGATCATACTAAGTAATTTCGAAAATGATAATATTGCATATTTTATGATAAACAAATAAAATGATCTTGATTGAAAATATGAAATCATGGTTAAGAAGTAATAATGTGTATTACGTTGATTTCCATTCTTATTTCTCGATTTTGATTAAAGATTATGTTTGATTTGAAGAAATGCATAATGATGAAATTAAATATTTTGATTAACAATTTTATGCATGAGATTTTAAGCCGATGATAAGCATGTGTTATTCTCATGAGTATATTTGAAAAACTATGGCAAAAATGTGCTCGAATGCATGAACGTGTTAAAATTATTTTTCGGACATTCTTGATTCAATGTTCAAAACACTTAATTGCCATGATGATTTTACACTATAACATGTTGGAAATTATATGTTTTGGATACATAAATTTTTATGATCATGAGCATGTTTTATCTTCATAATTGAACTTGAAAATCTATAGCAAAATCTTATCCGAATGCATGAATGTACTAATTTCATTTTCGGATTCACTTAACAATTGGTATCCTAACAATCGGATTTTCTCATACACTTTTGAAAAATATTTTTCTAAAATGGATTTGATGAAATGATTCCTGCTTATAAATTCCATCTTGAAATATGAATGATAGTGTCTTTGCTTGCAAAGATTTGTTTCACATACATATCTCCTATGATTCATGTGCAGAAAAAGAATTTATAAATCATAATACAATGAGATTTCTTATGCAAAAATAAAGTGCTTTTGTGATTCTTTGCTAAAGAGAATAATTATTAAAATCATGATCTTGATAATTATAACATGAAGCTCTTTATAAATCAAGATCGTTCATTATGCTCCCTACATTTATCAAAAAGGAGTTCTTCAAATGAAATGCAACTTGTCTTTTGATTTCATGATATTTTGTGAATTTCGAAATTAATTTTAATGACTTGATTATGAGTTTCAAGTTGACGATTTGATTTGAATAAGTTATGTCTAAATCATAATCATGGTCTTGCAAAATTGAAATCACAAATAATATCTTTTGGTATTCATGAATTGATACTCACAATATGAAAGTATTGGTATTCATGACTTGATTTTGATTGAAACATTACATGCTTAAATTAATCATTCTTCTATGTTTCAAAAATTCTTTAAATGCCTTATGTGATGACTGAAAATTAATTTGCTTTATGATGAATCACGAATCATGACTTGATCTATGATATTGAAATATTTTAATCATGATTCTTGGTTATATAATTCCTTTGCCCTATTAAAAGGAATTGTTGAATGGATCATGTCCTTCTTGAACTTTCTTGATATCATGACAAGATTTTGTAATATGGCCTGTATAATAATTAAAAATTTTTGGCCATTGATTTCTCCCTTCTTTTCGACAAAAACAAAGGGGAGAAAGCTTTTGCTAGTTAGAACATGCAAAGAAAAGCAAGTGCAATCTTGCACATGAAGCAAGTGTTGAATTGCCATGATTGAACCTAAGAATCTTGCTATGCTTTTGTGCTTATATGTTGTGATGAAAATATAGCTTCATGTTATAAAAACTTGCATATATTTTAAAATAGCTAGAGCTACTTCTCCTTTTGTTGATGATAAAGGGGGAGAAATATATGAATTGATACTATAAGTGCCATATTTGAATTTTCATCATGTTAAGATATCAAGAACTTGCATCGTAATTCTACTTGATGATATCTTGCCATGTGATGAAATGCTACGATTTGTTGCTAAAATGATGCATGCAATACTTATGCTTTCTACGTAATGTATTGCATATGATATGAACCTTGATTAAAATTGTCTTGATTTGAATTCAAGGTTTATCTCAATTATGGAATTTTGAAATAAGAATGATTACTCACCTTTGTCATGATTTAGAAATTGACAGAAAGGGTTTTCCCTTCTTTTTGACAATGACTAAGGAGGAGATAACTTGCATGCACAATTCAAGAAGAAAGCAAATTTTCACTTCTCAAAAGAGAAGAAATTGCTATCTTGAACATCTTAAGAAACAAAAAGAACAAAGGTACTATCTTGCCTATCTCAAAAAGCAAAACATGCTAACTTGCGCATCTAGCAAAGTGGACAAAATTTTCATATTTCAAGAAGCAAGAGTTGCCTTCTTGAACATCTCTAATTTGCTAGCTTGCATGATGTAGAACTTGCTATCTTGAACATCTCTAATTTTCATACCAAGTGCTATCTTGTATGCTATAAAACTTGCATATCTAAAACTTGATAGCTTGAATATTCTAAGCATGATTCAACACTTGCTATATTTTCCAACAAAATTGCATGATGATAAAACTTCATATTATGTTTTTCAAGCAATGAGTTGAACCAATATCACAAACACTTGATTGTGATACTTCTCCTTTTTGTTGATGACAAAGGGGGAGAAGTATGTTGATGAAAGTATGTTGATGACATGACATATGATGCATAAGTTTATGCATATGTTCATGTTGACGTGTTGCAAGTATTCATAATGAATATTGCAATGACTTGAATTCAGTTTGAATTCAAGGTTCTATCAATATGGCATATTGATAGGGGGAGTTTGTTTAAACTCCGGGAGTTAAGTTTAACTCCGTCATCAAGTAGTTGTCATCATCAAAAAGGGGGAGATTGTTGAATCTCGTATTTTGATAATGAAACTACTTGATATATGTTTATGATTTAATATGCGTTTTGAGTGACGCAGGATGCTTTGATCAGGATGAGACAATTAAAGCAGGAAAATCATGTTGTGCCGGAGGAACATGTCAGAAGATTGGACGTCGAGCCGGTAGATCGGTCGACGTATCGACAGAAGGCTTCGGCCAGTGGACTCGGGCATCGGGCCAAGAAGAGCGGTTATTGTGCCAAGGATATCGGAGTTGCGGAGTCAACTGGTCGATTAGGCAATAGGCCGCAGGAGAGGACGATGCGCCGAAGAATCAGACGAAGCATCGAGGGACCAATGACATGCCGGACAACTTGGTTAATTGCTTAGGATTAATTGTCTCGATCGAAGTTTTGCTTTAATTGTGCAGGATTAACTATGATAACGATGAAGACATAAAGCGAAACAAAGTGTCGGAGTCAAGCGCGAAGGATTTGTTGCAAGTTCGAGAGTTCGACGGAAGTCCGAAGGTTCATCGGGAATGCTACCGGAACTAGCCGAGAATGAGTTGGGAGCTTGCCGAAGGATTTTCGGAAGCTCGTCGGAAGGTTCGTTGGAAGTTCGCGGAGCTCGCCGAGAAAGATCGGAGCTTGCCAAAGAAGCTCGTTGGAACTCGCTAAGATCAAATCGTGAAGTCTAGGAGCTTGCCGGGAGTCCGCAGAATGGTTTCCGAGAGTTCATCGGAAGACCGCCGGAAGTTTGCCGAAAGCTCGCCAGAAGAAGTCTTGACTTGCGGACTTTGTAATAGCTTAGAAAATGTCTTTAAAATCATAGTTAGCACGTTAATTAGGGTTAGGATTAGGTGTTAATCCTATAACCCAAGTAGGGGTCAATTAGGCCCAAGTTCGGACTGGTTTGGACCAAGTTTGGAGCCAAACCAAGTGAGCTGAAATAGTGAAAGAGGTGGCACCGCCAGGGTTGGAGGTGGCACCGCCCAGGAGAGGATCTCCCAGCGAAGCTGGGCGGTGCAACCGCCCCAGGCAGGAGGTGGCACCGCCTGAGCTCAGTCTTCGAGCAAGACTGGGCGGTGCAACCTCCCTGATAGAGAGGTGGCACCGCTTGAGCTCAGTCTTCGAGCTCTGGCAGAAAGGTGCAACCGCCTCAGTCAAGAGGTGGCACCGCCTGGGGCTCAGTCTTCGAGCAAGACTCGGCGATGTAACCTCCCTGACAGAGAGGTGGCACCGCCTGAGCTCAGTCTTCGAGCTCTGCCAGGCGGTGCAACCTCTCCAGTCAGGAGGTGCAACCGCCTGATCCCGGAATTCCGGGATTTGATCGTTTTGAGCTCTAAATTTGAATTGGGTTGGGGCCGATAAATACCCCACCCATTCAACACTGAAAAGATACAGACCTACACCGAATTCTTGATCTTTTCTGTGATTCTAAGAGCTCAAATTTGTGTAAAGTCCTAAAGTTCTCCTCTTCCTGTTCTTCAAGTCTTGAGTTGTAAAGAGAGGAGAGAAAGGTCCTGTAAGGGTTGTCTCCTGAGCCCATCAAAATGAGTGAATTTGTAAAAGGGCAGTTGGCCTTCGCCTATTGGAGGAAGGCCTCTAGTTGACGTCGGTGACCTCGTCGGTGGACGAAGCCAAAAGTGGAGTAGGTCAAGACTGACCGAACCACTCTAAATCTCTGGTTTGCGTTTATTTTGAGCACTTTATCATTACTGCAAACCTCCTACATAGCTACTGCTCTCTGCGCCTTTACGAACAAGTTTCTAAGTGTTGATCTTTCCGAATCTGCATTCAAACGTAAATCGGTGTTTTCATACATTACAGTTTACGTTTACGTTTTGATTCTGCAAAACTGTCTTATGCGCTTTTACGAACAAAGTTTCTAAGTTAAGATCCTTGTAAAACTGTGTTTTAGACGTAAACTACTTTTAAACGTAAAACTACGTTTAGACGTAAAACTGTGTTTAGACGCAAACTGCGTTTAGACGTAAAACTACGTTTAGACGTAAAACTACGTTTAGACGCAAACTGCGTTTAGACGTAAAACTGTGTTTAGACGTAAAACTGCGTTTAGACGCAAACTGCACTGCGCTTAGACGCAATCTGATCTTAGACGCAAACTGCGCTTAGACGCAAACTGCGCTTAAACGCAATCTGCATTTAGACGCAAACTGCGTAAACTGCGCCTAGACGCAAACTGTGTTTAGCCATAAACTGCACTTAATCATAAGTATTCTTAGAATTGGCTTTTGCATCAAAATAGTTTTTATTAAACGAACGCAGCTTTCGATTTTAATCGCTGAAAGATTTCCGCTGCACTAATTCACCCCCCCCCCCCTCTTAGTGCTCTCGATCCTAACACAAAGGTAATGAGGAAATAAGGCAAGTAAGAAGGTTTGCAGTAATGTAAATAGCAGTAATGAAATGCAAACCAAAGATTACGTCGATTTTAAAGAGGTTCGGTCAAATGACCAACATCCACTTGCGAGGCCCCTCTTCGATGAGGCTCCCACCTTCCACTAGCAAATCTCTTGAAGGGGAAGGGTAAATACCCCTCTTACAACTTTTTACAAGTGGTTCACTCTCTTAGAGATTTTCAGCAAGAAAGAAGGAGGTGAACACTAGCAAATTGAAAACAAGACTAGCTAAGACTTTTCTAAGACATTTCTCTCAATCAATTGCTTCTCAAAAAAGTTGTGATCTCAACTGAGATTTGAGGGGTATTTATAGGCCTCAAGAGGATTCAAATTTGGGCTCCAAAATTTGAATTCTCTTTGGTTCCCAATGCTGGCGGTGCCACCGCCTGTCAGTGGCGGTGCCACCGCCTATCAGTGTCTGACATTGACAGTGGACTGGCGGTGCCACTGCCCAGCCAAGCGGTGCCACCGCCCAGCTCTCGGGTGCTGGGCGGTGCCATCGCCCAGTCTGACGGTGCCACCGCCAGACCCTTCGGTTCACTGGTTGGGCTTTAAATTTAGCCCAAACCAAGTCTAATTTTGGGCCCAGTTGGCCCCTAACCACGATATAGGATTATCTCTTAATCCTATTCCTAATTACAAGTGTACTACATAACTAAAAACATCCTAAGCAAGTTTTCAACTGCGAACGTCGAGTCTTGTTCCGATGAGCTTTCCGACGAACTTCTTCCGACGGACTCCCAGCAAGCTCTCGATCTTGTGATGACTTTAACGAGTAGCCGAGCCTTCTCGGTGATCTCCGTGAACCTCCGATGATCTCTTCGGCGAACTTTCGAAAATTCCGACAGGTTCCCGATTTCTTCTCGGTTGGTTCCGGTAGCATCTCCGACGATTCTTCGGTCTCTTAAACGTCCATCGAACTTGACTCCGGTATTCTTGCTTTGTATTTTCTGGTTATCGTAGTTAATCCTGCACACTTAACTCAATAATATGGATTAGATCAATTAACCCATCAATTGATTTTATCATCAAAATCCGAGATTCAACAATCTCCTCCTTTTTGATGATGACAATCAATTGATGATAGAGTTAAGCATAACTCCCCCTATCTATATGCCATATTATCAGAAGATAAAAACACTTGAATTCCATCCCATTGAATTCAAGCATAAACCGATAAGTTCTAACCGTAGAACTTATCATTATTCTCATTAAACATAAGTAAATACGAAACTTCGATGAAAATCATTTTCAAGTCGAATGATAAGAGATAATTTTTACTACGACAGGAGATAAAGATTTTCAATATGAATTTCATGATATAAATGTAAGGTATGCTTTCAATATGATCAATCAATCTTGTGATTTTCTCAAAGATTTTATAAGGCATATAAGACATTCATATCACACAAGCTTTTGTAATTCATATAAGTCATGTTATCGATGCGCATAAGACATTTTCATTAAGTCATGCTATCGAAAAGGTATAAGTCATCACTTAGTCATCACTTCTCCCCTTTTGTCATCAACAAAAAGGGAAGGAGACTTGAAGCACATAATTTGTGATTATAACATCAGGAATTCAGCATTGATCATACAAAAATTTATCATTCAAAATTAAGTATGCTAAAATATTTATGCAAAGTTCATCTTAAAGGAAAATTCAGCATTCATCCATTTTATCAAATCTCTTCTTTTTATAAATAACAAAAATTGTAGGTGTTCAAGGAAGAGATTGTGAAAAAAAAAAAATTTCAAGTAGTAACTCCAATAAGTCAAGATCATAATTCGAATACAAACTCATTCAAATTCAAATCGTCAACTTAAAACTCATAATCAAGCCATCAAAATCAATTTCGAGATTCACAAAATATCAAAAAATCATTAATCTTGATCAGATGGAAGTGGTGTTTGACTCAAGATAAGGTAATTTAACGTGTCATTTAGAATCGAAAGAGAATGATCAAATTCACCGAGGAACGGAGAGAGGATGAAAAACCTTGTGGAAAATCCATTCAAACAAGTTTATTCTTAGGGACAATTTAACATATCTAATTCCCTTCTAATGAATTCAAATTGGTCTTCATTTAAAGCTTTTGTAAATATATCTGCTAATTGATGCTTTGTGTCAATGAATTCTAGAACAACATTATTGTTAAGGACATGATCGCGTATGAAATGATGCCTAACGTCAATGTGCTTAGTTCTAGAGTGCTGAATTGGATTTTTAGTAAGACATATGGCACTAGTATTATCACATTTTATGGGAACGTTTTTAAAGTGAATTCCATAGTCTTCTAATGTGTTTTTCATCCAAACAACTTGTGCACAGCATGCACTTGCAGCAATGTATTTGGCTTCCGCCGTAGATAGGGCAACTGAATTTTATTTCTTGGAAGTCTAAGAAACAAGTGCATGTCCTAAAAACTGGCATGTTCCGGATGTACTTTTTCTATCTATCCTACATCCGTCAAAATCGGCATCTGCATAAGCTATTAAATCAAAATTTTCAAATTTTGGATACCACAATCCTAAATTTGGAGTTCCTTTAAGATACCTAAATATTCTTTTAACACTCTTAAGATGAGATAATTTAGGATTAGATTGAAACCTAGTATAAAGTCCTACACTAAACATAATATCCGGTCTAGTCGCGGTGAGGTAGAGTAGACTACCTATCATTCCCCTATATCTAACTTAATCGAAGTACTCATAGGGGTGCTTATTGCTTTTGAATTATCCATGTTAAATCATTTTAACAATTCTAATGTATATTTAGATTGGTTAAGAAATATGTCATCACTAAGTTGTTTGATTTGTAATCCTAAAAAGAAAGTTAATTCACCCATTAAACTCATTTCAAATTCATGACTCATACATTTGGCAAATGATTCACATAGTGATTCATCCGAGGAGCCAAAAATAATATCGTCAACATAAATTTGCACAATAAGAAAATTATTTTCAAAATATTTAATAAACAATGTAGTATCAATCTTGCCTTTGGTAAAATTATTTAAAATAAGAAAGGAACTAAGCCTTTCATACCAAGCTCTAGATGCTTGTTTCAAGACATAGAGAGCCTTAGTCAATTCGAATACATGATTAGGACGAAGAGAATTTTCAAATCCGGGAGGTTGTTCGACATATACTTCTTCGGAAATAAAACCATTCAAGAAAGCACTTTTGACATCCATTTGAAACAGTTTAAAATTATTACTACTAGCATAGGCAAGGAGTATCCTTATGGCTTCTAATCGAGCCACGGGAGCGAAGGTTTCTTCGTAATCGATACCTTCTTCTTGGTTGAAACCTTTGGCCACTAATCTAGCCTTGTTTCTAACCACGATACCATTTTCGTCTTGCTTGTTTCTAAAGACCCATTTAGTACCAATGACTAAATGGTCACTAGGTCTAGGAACAAGCTTCCATACCTTATTCCTCTCAAATTGATTCAATTCCTCTTGCATTGCAATAATCCAAAAATCATCTTTTATGGCCTCGTCAATGTATTTAGGTTCGATTTGAGAAAGGAAGGCGACGTTAGCACAAAAATTCTTGAAAGACGAATGAGTTTGAACCCCTTTTGATGTATCTCCTATAATTAGCTCCTTTGGATGAGCATCTATATACTTCCATTCCTTGGGTAAGGAAATTTCGGAAGAAGGTGCATCCAGGTTGCTATTTTGAGGAGGGGGTTCATTTAAATTCAAATTATCAAAACCAAGATCATCATCAAAATTATTTTTCTTTAAATTAGAAATTTCATTAAAACCTACATGAATAGACTCTTCTATTACTAAGGTTCTTTTGTTAAAAACCCGAAAAGCCTTAGAAACGGAAGAGTAACCAAGAAAGATACCTTCATCGGATTTAGTATCAAATTTTCCTAAGGCATCCATTTCATTCAAAATAGAGCATTTACAACCGAAAACTTTAAAATAGGAAATATTTGGTTTTTTGTTATTCCATAATTCATAGGGAGTTTTTGATAGGGATGGTCTTATTAGGACCCTATTCATGATGTAGCAAGCCATATTTACGGCTTTGGCCCAAAAATACTTGGGTAGACTATGTTCATTTAACATCATTCTTGTCATTTCTTGTAGGTTTCTATTTTTTCTTTCAACTACTCCATTTTGTTGGGGATTCCTCGGAGTGGAGAAGTTGTGATTGTATCCATTAACTTCACAAAAATTTTGAAAGTCACGGTTTTGAAATTCGCCACCGTGATCACTCCGAATTGATGAAATCATGAAACCTTTTTCGTTTTGAGTGAGTTTACAGAATTTAGAGAAACACTTGAAACAATCACTTTTGTGAGCTAAGAAATAGGTCCAAGTGTATCTAGTATAGTCATCCACAATTACAAATGCATATTTGCTTCCTCCTAGACTCGTCGTGTCAATTGGTCTAAATAAGTCCAAATGAATCAATTGCAATGGTCTAGTGGTGCTAATTTGAGTTTTTGGTTTGAAACTAGTTTTTATTTGTTCACCTAGTTGATATGCATCGCATATTTTGTCCTTAATAAACTTTATATTTGGAATTCCTCGTACTAATTCTCTAGATGAGATCTTAGATATTAATTTCATGCTTGCATGGCCTAGTCTCCTATGCTAAAGCCAAGCATCATCATTTAAAGCGGAGAAGCACATTTCATTACTCAGTTCATCAAGGTTGATGGTGTAGACATTATTTTGTTTTAATGCAATCATAGTTATGTTATGGTTTGGTTTTTCAATAATACACACATTTGATTCAAATCTAACGATATAACCTTTATCGCATAATTGACTAACACTCAAGAGATTATGTTTCAATCCATCAACTAGTAAGACATCATCAATAGAAAATTTTAATTTGTTACCTATGGTTCCCTTGCCAATGATTTTGCCTTGGTTGTTCTCACGCCCCTCAAAATATCCATGATTTTTAAAATTTTTCATCATCACAAACCAATCTAGGATCCAAACTAACGTTTGAGGACACTGAAAAACATTCTATCAAATTCACATATATAAAACCTGTGCAATTTATAATCATATATCACATCACTCGATAATTCACATTTATGGCAACCCAAGCCAACTTAACAAACATGAACAACATTTATAAATCCACAAGCTAAGTAATTTATACAATCAGAACTCCAACTATTCACCACAAGTTCGTATCATCATAAATTAGACTTAACATTCTGAAATTCCAAATAAGAGAGATCTCCTAACACTTTGACACAGTATATCCATTTCGGTTCATCGACAACATTTCATTACATACAAAACATACTTATACAACAATATCATAATAACCAACCAGACTTGCCCATAATTCTGAATAGCTATCCACTGCCTCAGCCCAAATCAAACATCTCGAAGAGTGAAAAGCTGACCTGAAAGATTTATATAACAACGGAGTGAGCCAAAAACGGCTCAGCAAGTGATAAAGCATATTCAGAATAAAAAGAACGATTTCAAACAAGTAAGGTATCATAATGCAAGGCAGAATACAAGAATTCTCAAGGATACCATCTCATTAGATACAAAATCATATGTATCATGTCATTCAAACATATTTGATTCATAACAAATGGAGCACGGAGTAATTGGAGCATATCAATGGCAGACAGGACATTTCAGAACATATCAGTTCATAGCAAATGGAGCACAGAGTAATTGGAGCATATCAGTAACGAACGAAACATTTCGGAGTTTATCAATGGCGTATGAAATGTTCCGGAGCATATCAACGGCATATGGAACATTTCGAAGCATATCAACAGTGAATGAACCATTTCAGAGCATATCAAAAACAAATACCGTACAGAAGCTCAAACGTCGTCCTTGACGTTGTAATCATATCATTCTTATCCAAAGCATGTACAGAAACACATAACCAAAGCTCTGGATATCATATCAAACATATAGAAGGTGTAGTGGGACCTCGAACAGAACGTGATACATCCATTTCTGAATGACCACCAGACAGAAGTCTCCCACGTCTGGGAGCTCCATCCACCCACGTCTAGGTGAAGTCAGAGGGGGCCGGCAGAGCAACGCAGGCTCTAAGCACATACCCTTTATCATTTCTAGCAAAGGTCCAGACAGTCCCACAACCACCAGAGTACAAGAGGGCAGTTTTAGCAATAAGTAGCATATATTGGAAGCATATGCGGAACAACAAACGTACATGTGCCTTTACGAGTCAAATACGATGCAAGCAACAATCTCTCACAAATGTATTCAGATTTGGAATGAAATAAAAGCAAGTGTATACACGGATTCCAAACAATCATATATAACTCAATTCAAATAAGAAGGTTATATGAATTCGATATCCAAAGGAATGAAACTAGAATAGGCACACATCGAAAGCAAATGTGGAACAATGGGTTATACATGTGTCTATAGGAGTCAATACGATATAGCTTAAACGTTACACAATAGTTTTCAAGAATGCAAATAATTTTAAGGACAAGAGCATACAAGAATTCAAAGCAGTAATATAAAGCTCAATTGAATAAGAAGGCTAAAGGATATCAATTTCCAAAGGAATGAAACCAGAATATGAGAAATCAACCAAAGCTCGATTTCTAGCAGAATACAAGAGGCACATTGAACAAATGATTCAAACTATCAATCGTGCTCCAATTTACTCAGAAATAATCATTGGATAATACTTTCAGATAAGACAGGCTTTATATGAATTGAACTGTCCAACAGAGAGAGTTACAAATAATTTGGTAAACAAGGGTCGTAGAACAAAATCTCTGTTTGGCAGAATTCATAATGTCAGATTCAACAGATAACTGGGCAGGTGTTTGGATTCCAAATCTTTCAATCCATATATCAAAAGAAAGATCTACGAGTCTAGTTTCCAATGGAATCAGTTTTGAACAAATCAGAGTTTCCAACAAAGACTTATAGGCAGCTCGGTATCAAAAGGTCAGAAATTACGATCCCTGTTTTGCAAAATCAGTAGGCTCATTTGAAACAGAAGTTTGGGCAGGCAAACTTACTCCGAATTCTTAAAATAAGCTATCAAAACAAAGGTTTATGAGTCTATATTCTGATCAAATAAGTTTTGTCCAAATCAGAGGTCAATACATGAAGTTGTAATCATAACAAGGAAGAAAGGTCAGAATCTCAGAAGTTGCACAGATTCGGATCGATATGTCTAAACAAGAGATATATCAAATGCAAGGCTAGAACAATTCAAAGTTCCTTATATTTAAAGCAAATGTAGAGATAAAAATGACAGTGGGGAAAGATCAGGATACTTGCAATAGGAAAGATTAGAACAATTACAGGAGGAACGATCGGGAAACTTGCAATAAGAAATATCAGAGCAATTATAGGAGAAACGATCAGGGAACTTGCCTTTCAAATATTTTGATCTGAATATCCAAGGAAGGTGTCAGTCCAATCCTTCTACTTTCCTCCGTGTCCTCTCTCTGTTTCGTTTTGTGCTCCCGTTTTCTTCCTTTCTTCGCAACTACATCACATGTCGAACATCGAGGCATAGTCACCTGCTCTCTCTTACTCTTATTCCTTCTTTTTCTTTCCCAAATGCAGCTGCCACAGCCGCCACCGCTGCCACTGCCACAATCGCCGCCCCTTCCATCGCACTACCTTCCTTCCTCCCTTCTCTCGCAGACATAACTACTGCATACGCAGTCGCTGCCGCTGCGGCTGCAATCCCGTCCGCAGCCCCTTTTTCCCCCTTTCCTTTCTTTTCTTTCCCAGCTGCAACTGCCGCAGTCGCAGTCGCAACCATGGCCGCAGCCACCATAGCCGCATCCTCTTCTTTCTCCCCTTCTTTCGCAGACACAGCTGTAGCATACGCAGTCTCTGCCACTGCGGCCGCAATCCCGTCCGCAGCCCCTTTTCCCCCCTTTCCTTTCCTTTCTTTCCCAGCTGCAACTGCCGCAGTCGCAGTCGCAGCCATGGCCGCAGCCACCACAACCACAGCCTCTTCTTCCTCCCCTGCTCATCTTCCTCTCCTTCTTCTCTTCCAACTGCAGCTGCCATCACCGCAGCCGCAGCCCCTTCTTCCCCTTCTCCTCTTCCTCTCTTCTTCCCCTCCTTCCCTTTCTCTTCTTCTTCCTTTCCTTCTCTTCTTTCCCAGCTGCACTGCTACAGTCGCAGCCTCAGCCACGACCGAAGCCTCTTCTTCCTCTCCTGCTCATCTTCCTCTCCTTCTTCTCTTCGAACTGCAGCCGCCATCGCCGCAGCCGCAGCCCCTTCTTCCCCTTCTCTTCTTCCTCTCCTTCCTTTCTTCCTTCCTCTTCCTCTTTCCCTACCACAGCTGCAGCTGCCACAGCCGCAGCTGCAGCCACTTCTTTCCCTTCTCCTCTTCCTTCTCCTTCCTTTCTTCTTCTTCTCTTCTCCTTCCTCCCCTTCTTCTCCCTGATGAACAGCACCTCCTTTCCTCTGTTTCCTCTTGCAGGAAACAGAGGTGCCGCCTCTTCACCCGCTTCTACTTCTTCTCTTCTTCCTCACCATCTCTTCCCCTCCTTCTCTTCCAGTTGTAGCTCCCACCGCCGCAGCCGCACCTCCTCCTTTCCCTTCTCTTCTTCTTCTCCTCTTCTTCTTCCCTCCTCCTCCCCGGCGTCACACACACACCCTCTCCTCTGTTTCCTCTGCAGGAAACAGAGATATCACAACCTCTTCTCCTACTTCCTCTTCCTCTTCTCTTCCTCTTCTTCTTCTTCTCCTCTTCGAACGCCCCACACCTCTCCTCTGTTTCCACCTGCAGGAAACAGAGGTGCTGCAGCCCTAGCTGCTGCCACCTCTCGCTCCTCTCCCTCTTCCCTCTCTTTTCCCTCTTCTTCTCCTTCTTTTCTTCTCCTCTTCCCTTTTCCTCCCCAACACCACACACCTCCTCGCTGCAGCTTTGCCGCAGCTATCCTCCTCTCTTCTTCTTCTTCTTCTTCTTCTTCTTCTTCTCTTCTTCCTCTTCTTCCTCTCTTCTTCTCCCCACGCCCCACAGCTCCTCGCTGCAGCCCTCGCTGCAGCCACCTCCTCTTCTTCTTCTTCTTCTTCTTCTTCTCTTCTCCCTCTTCTTCCTCTCTTCTTCCTCCTCTCTTCTTTTCCCTCTTCTTCTTCTTTTCTTCACTCCTCACGCCCCACCGCTCCTCTCTATTTCTCGAAGAAATAGAGAGTGCGTGGGAGGCGGTGGGATAAAACCGAAATTTTCGGTTTTCTTTATTTTCTTTTCATTTTGTAACTTAGCAGTTTAGTCCTTGAAATTTTTATATTTACATATAGGTCCTCAAATTTACATGTAATTTCTTATTAATAATTTTCAAAAGTGAGAGATATTACAGTTGTTGTCTCCGAAGGTGACGTACCCTTCTTCTTTACTAGTGAGCATAGAGAAATGAGATGGATCTCCAGTCATATGTCTTGAGCATCCACTATCTGTTGAATCTCGGATTTTGATGATGAAGTCAATTGTCATTTGTTGTCCAACCTATATGTTGAGATAAGTGTGCAGGATTAACTATGATGAAAGTAAGACATGCAGCAGGAGTTGCGCCGGAGTAATGACAATGATCACGTTGGGAGTTCGAGAGCTCGACGGAAGTTCGGACAGTCGTCGGAGGTTCTGCAGGAACAAATCTGAGAAGTCCATAAGCTTGCCAAAGAAGCTCGTCGGAACTCGCCAAGTGTATCGTCGCAAGTCCAGGAGTTTGCCGGAAGTCCGCAGGAGCATCACCAAGGGTTCATCGGATGATCGACGGAAGTTTGCCGGAAACTCGCCGGAAGAAGCGATTGACGCACCGGAGCAAGCTGCAGAAATTGTCTTAGGAATTATCATAGTTAGCACTGCAGAAATTTTTATTCTATGCTATCATTTTCACTGGGAAATTTCAACAAGAACATACCACTCTACAGCTTGGAAAGGAATTTTAAAGGCAAGGAATTGGCTAATCAAACACATTTCGTATGCAATCTCTTCTGGAACTAGTACTAATATGTGGTACGATCCTTGGGTGAATGGGAAGAGTATATTTCAATTATATGGCGACAGAATACGAAAAGATCTTGGGGCTCCCAAAGATTGGAAGGTTTCCGAGTTCATTGCTAACGGTACTTGGTGTCTCCCTAATCCTATTTCTCCCGAAATGTTATCACTTTGGCCGACTATCATAGCTATTCCAATCAGGAACAACTCTTCAGATACACTTATTTGGCCTCATGACAATGGCAAATTTAGTGCCACATCCGTATGGAATCAAATTAGGCAAAGAAATAACAAGTGGGTCCCAAGCAGTTGGACATGGGATCGACCGGGATCACAAAGACACTCCTTATGTACATGGCAGGCCCTTCTCAATAAACTACCTACAATAGACAATATGAAAAGAAGAGGTATCTATCATGTTAACCGATGCTCCCTTTGTTTGCAACAAGAAGAAACTATTGACCACCTCTATTTTGCTTGTGATTATACAAAATGGATATGGAAGGAGATTCTCCAGCGATTTGAACTCAATAGACTGCCGCAACCAAACTTGCACCAAGAACTAGGCGACCTTATGCAATGTTTCTCAAGAAAAGGGCCTCTTACACAACTGGCAAAGGTTACTTTCAGATGCGCTATTTGGTGGATGTGGAAGGAGAGATGTAATAGAATCTTTGAATGTCAACACACAAACAATGCTCAGCTCTTCAAAGAGATTATTAGAGACTCAAGATCTTGTATGGAGCATGATCTCAAAACCGAGCACTTCACCCGAAGAGAAAAAGATATTTTTATCAAATTTAATTTTGCTACTAGCTAAAGATCTTGGGAATGATGCCAAATAATGTACTCACAAGTAGTTATAGTCTACAGCATGTGTAGTCATAACTATCGCATTCGCACTCTATGAGTTACTTGGCTTTGTCTATGACTTGTATAGATAAAGCTAGTTGTAGAAACTTTACACATAATCAATTTACTTTTACTTACCAAAAAAATAGTTAGCACTGTAGCGGCGGCCAGATCTAGGGCGACCACTGTAGCGGCGACGACACTGTAGCGGCGGCCAGATCTAGGGCGACCACTGTAGCGGCGACGACACTGTAGCGGCGGCCAGATCTAGGGCGACCACTGTAGCGGCGACAACACTGTAGCGGCGGCCAGATCTCCCTAGGGCGATCTGACTCCAGCAGCATCGGCTTTCTCCCACGGGCGACGGGCGACGACACTGTAGCGGAGATCTGATTTCCTGCAGCGTCGGCTGTTTCCCAAGGGCGACGGTACTGTAGCGGCGGCGACGACACTGTAGTAGCGGCGGCGACGACACTGTAGCAGCGACGGTACTGTAGCGACGACGACACTGTAGCGGCGACGAGATCTCCCTAGGGCGATCTGACTCCTGCAGCGTTGGCTTTCTCCCACGGGCGACTATACTATAGCAACGATTTGATCTCCCTTACTGTAGTGGTGATCGAATCTCCTGCAGCGTCGGCTTCTAGTGGCGACCAGATCTCTCTAGGGCGACAGTACTGTATCGGCGATCTGATATACTGCGACGGTGGCTTTTCCCTATGGAGACGATTCTATAGCCGCGACCAAAAGAGGGATCAAACATGGCAGCGACGGCCCCTAGGGCTGGCGACGGTGGCGGGAGGGTTGATACGATGGTAAGACTCCCTACCGTTACCCCTCAATTGGCTCCTCCTCCATATCCTCTCCAGAGAGAAACTCCTTCGACGAAACAGCATCGAAGTAGGTCGCGCTCTAGATCACGGCAGCCTGCCCTCATTTCCAGTGACCCTAGGCCTTGGACTAGCCTCTTCAAGGCTCCGGTTGGAAGTCCGGATCTAAGCTTGGAATTCTTTACTCCAGAAGTTCAGGCTGATAAGAAGATTGTTGCATACGAGACTGCTGATTCAGCAGAGCTTATTGAGACATGGTCTATGGCGATTGTTGGCTATGTGGTAGGTCTCAAAATATCTTATTTCCCACTATCATCATTTATCAAAACTCGATGGGGAATATCGTCATTTGATCTTCATATGTTGGAGAACGGATTCTTTGTTTGCAAGCTATACTCTAAGAAGATTTACAACGGGTCCTCGAAGGATTCTGGACTATTCGCGGCCATCCAATGATTCTACGACGCTGGTCTCCTGATGTCCGTTTGGAGTTAGATAGCCTACAGTCTATTCCATTATGGGTATCCTTTCATGGTCTTCCTCTACATCTTTGGAGTCGACGTTTTATTGCAAAGTTATGCAGCACTCTGGGACAGCCACTCTACATCGACAAAGCAACAGCTGCTCAGACGAGATTAGCATTTGCACGAGCATGTGTACTGGTTTCTTCCGACGAAGATCTTCCAAATGAGGTTTTCTATCGTGATCTTGACGGGAACACTCGGAAGGTACATGTCTCATATTCCTGGAAGCCACAACGATGTCAGCATTGCTTATCTTTTGGTCATGCAAATGGAGCTTGTCAGCAAACTCCAAAACAAATCACAAAAGTCTATCGACCACGTCAAGCACCTCAGCAACAAAGCGAGTCTTCTCTAATGGCAGTAGCACCGATGGTGGCGAAGACTATTGAGCATTCCGACTCGCAAGGACAGCACCGCGGACAGAAAGACAAATCCAAAACTATATCTCTTCCTATAATGTCGGAGCCTTCCACAACAGAGGTTTCCGTTGGTACTAGTGGACAGGAGAAACATAAGTCAGGAACTTCATCTCTTCCAATATCATTGGATCCGTCCACAATAACTCAACAAACTCAGGCCCAAACAAATCTTGCCAGCAAGGATATTCTTCCTCAACAAACTCAGGCCACAACAAACATCGTCAACAAGGATATTCTATCTCAACAAACTCATGCCCCAACAAACCTCTCTAGCCAGGCTACTCCAACAAGTACTATCCAGGATATTGTGCTGCAACAATCTTATCGTGCATCAACAAACCCTGCCAATCATGACCACATGATTCAAGGTATTTTAAAGTTTAAAAATCTGCAAGCTGTAGATGAAGTGGATAAATATAGGAATAAAGCCATAAAAGGTAAGGATATTGTGCGGGAGGAAAATACAAAACCGAAGGATAAGAAAAAGGATGGTACAGCCCATCCAAAGTCGTAAGATGAATACCTTACCACCTTTTCATTTCTTTATTACTGATGAAGATAACATGTTGGAATGTTCGCGGACTTAATAAGCCGGAGAAATGTCGGGAGCTCAACAGAATAATCAAGTCTGCCGCATGTGATATTGTTATTCTAGTAGAAACGAAAATTAAACAATCGCGCATTCAAGCTCAAAAGAATTTAATATGGCCGGACGCAGAACTGTTTACCAATGACTCAAATGAAACTTTTGGTAGAATATGGGTCTTATGGCATCCTAACTCTATTAATGCTTGGTTTATTTCTGCTACTGATCAATTCATTCATCTTAAGGTAGAGGACAAAAAGAATGGCTGTCAATTCAATTTCACTGGTATATATGCTTCAAATAGTATGCAAGAAAGAAATACTCTTTGGTTTGACCTGACTAATATTGCAAATGGCTGTCTCAATGTACCTTGGATTGTTTTTGGAGACTTTAATACTGTTCGGTACACAAATGAAAAAGAGGGGGGTAGACAACTTTCAGAAAGCCAGCTTCAAAGTTTTAATGATTACATTGACACTGCAGCTTTGTTTGATATGAAATCTGTGGGTAATTGGCTCTCCTGGAGTAATCAAGGTGCAGCTAACAGAAAAATAATGGCTCGACTTGATAGGTGTTTGATTAATCATGAATGGTTAACAGTTTACCCAGATTCACTTCTTGAGTATGGTGCTCCTTTGTTTTCTGACCATTCTTTAATGTATATACACGCAGACAAAGCGACACCAAGAGGCAAGAAACCGTTTAGATTCTTTAACATGTGGAGTACTCATTCTCAATTTCTTGGTGTTATCAGATCTGCTTGGAATGTTAACGTGCATGGATCCCCCCCTTACATCTTATGTCAAAAGCTCAAAGCCTGTAAAGCAGCACTAAAGGAGTGGAATAAAAATACCTTTGGCAATATTACCACCACAGTTCAATTTTGCAAGAAGGAACTAATGTCATTGCAACATGAGCTGCAACTTCAGCCAAATGATGAGAATATTATCTACAAAGAGACAGAAGCTAGAAATAACTTCATGCAAGCCTTAAAACAGGAGGAAAGCTTTGCAAAGCAGAAGTCTCGACAGCATTGGCTTACACTAGGAGATTCCAATACTAAATTTTTCTATGCTTCAATTGCTACTCGAAGGGCTGTTAACCGTATCAGCAAATGCAGAGACAAAGATGATAATCTTATTGAGAATTTAGATGAGGTTAAAGCACACACAGAGCAATTTTTTTATTCCTTACTCAATCAAGCTGGGAAAACTAATAACATTCATGTGGAGCTGACTAGAAAACTTGATTCGGAAGCTATTTCAATCCTCAATGCCCCAATTACAGACGACGAAATTGTATGTGTTGTCTTTAAGTCACCAAAGCACAAAAGCCCAGGTCCAGATGGATTTCCAACTGAATTTTACCAAACTGCTTGGTCTATTATTGGAAATGATGTGATCAAGGCTTGCCAACATTTTTTCTCTTCAGGTCAAATTCTTAGAGAGATGAATTGTACTTTTATTTCTTTAATCCCGAAGAATGCAGGGGCAGATTCACTAGAGAACTATCGACCCATATCATTATGCAACTTTATTTACAAGATCATCTCCAAAGTATTGGCAAATAGAATGCAAAAGGTAATACACAAGATCATTAGCCGAAATCAAGCTGCTTTCATCAAAGGGAGAAGTATACATCATAACATTTTGCTTGCTAATGACTTGGTCAAAGATTTGCATTCAAAAGCAAGAGGGACAAAAATATGTTTTAAAGCTGATTTACGGAAAGCCTTTGATTCAGTTAATAGGAAATTTATCTATAAGATGCTCCTCGATATGAACTTCCCACAGCAATGGGTTAATTGGATTCAATCTTGCTTGGAAACTCCAAAGTTTTCGATACTCTTTAATGGCTCACCTATTGGTTTTTTTGGGAGCACGAATGGCATCCGACAAGGTGATCCACTCTCTCCGTATCTCTTTACTATTACGATGGAAGGACTTAACTGTATGTTGGAACATGCAGTCTTAAATGGCAGCATTAAGGTACCCAATGCTGGCTCTATTCATATATCACATATAACATTTGCAGATGATTTACTTATCTTCCTCCTAAATGATCCAACTTCAGTAAAGAACCTAGCTACAATTATGAATGACTTTGGTATGGTTTCTGGACTTCAGTTAAATCATGCGAAAAGTAAAGTATATATGAGCACCTACGTTGAGGATAAGGTCTTTATTGCACAAACTTTGGGGGTTAGTGAAGGAAGCCTGCCAGTTCCTTATTTGGGTCTCCCGCTCATATCCACAGGCATTCACAAAACCCACTGTCAGCCTATCATGCAAAAAATAAAGAATAAAATTTCTTCTTGGAAAAATAGGCTTCTATCAAAAGCAGGACGACTCGAACTCATCCGTTCTATATTGCACTCCTACTCTATATATTGGTGTAATGCATTTCTTTTGCCTGCTGGACTTCTCCAAGATATTGAATGGTTATTAATGAACTTCTTCTGGAATGGCACAAATGATAAGGCAATGCATATGGTAAATTGGGATAGCATTTGCAAACCGAAAGATGAAAGGGGGCTAAACTTGAGAAATACTAGAGATTGGAATCAAGCAAGCCTGGTACAACAATTGTGGGATCTTTTGCAAAACAAATGTTCCTTATGGTCACAATGGGTTTCTGCTAGGTATCTTTCAAAGGAATCAATCTGGGAAATTTCAACAAGAACATACCACTCTGCAGCTTGGAAAGGAATTTTAAAGGCAAGGAATTGGCTAATCAAACACATTTCGTATGCAATCTCTTCTGGAACTAGTACTAATATGTGGTACGATCCTTGGGTGAATGGGAAGAGTATATTTCAATTATATGGCGACAGAATACGAAAAGATCTTGGGGCTCCCAAAGATTGGAAGGTTTCCGAGTTCATTGCTAACGGTACTTGGTGTCTCCCTAATCCTATTTCTCCCGAAATGTTATCACTTTGGCCGACTATCATAGCTATTCCAATCAGGAACAACTCTTCAGATACACTTATTTGGCCTCATGACAATGGCAAATTTAGTGCCACATCCGCATGGAATCAAATTAGGCAAAGAAATAACAAGTGGGTCCCAAGTAGTTGGACATGGGATCGACCGGGATCACAAAGACACTCCTTATGTACATGGCAGGCCCTTCTCAATAAACTACCTACAATAGACAATATGAAAAGAAGAGGTATCTATCATGTTAACCGATGCTCCCTTTGTTTGCAACAAGAAGAAACTGTTGACCACCTCTATTTTGCTTATGATTATACAAAATGGATATGGAAGGAGATTCTCCAGCGATTTGAACTCAATAGACTGCCGCAACCAAACTTGCACCAAGAACTAGGCGACCTTATGCAATGTTTCTCAAGAAAAGGGCCTCTAACACAACTGGCAAAGGTTACTTTCAGATGCGCTATTTGGTGGATGTGGAAGGAGAGATGTAATAGAATCTTTGAATGTCAACACACAAACAATGCTCAGCTCTTGAAAGAGATTATTAGAGACTCAAGATCCTGTATGGAGCATGATCTCAAAACCGAGCACTTCACCCGAAGAGAAAAAGATATTTTTATCAAATTTAATTTTGCTATTAGCTAAAGATCTTGGGAATGATGCCAAATAATGTACCCACAGGTAGTTATAGTCTACAGCATGTGTAGTCATAACTATCGCATTCGCACTCTATGAGTTACTTGGCTTTGTCTATGACTTGTATAGATAAAGCTAGTTGTAGAAACTTTACACATAATCAATTTACTTTTACTTACCAAAAAAAAATAGTTAGCACAATGATTAAGTTGGAAATGGGAGGTGATCCCATTAACTTAATCTTGGGGCAATTGGGCCCCTAAAAAAACCCAAATTGGGCCGAATGGATCAACCCATTCGGACCCTCTTTGCTGTGGGAGGTGCAACCGCCCAAGCCAGGAGGTGGCACCGCCTGGGCTAAGTCTCCCAGCAAGACTGGGCGGTGCAACCGCCCCAGCCAGGAGGTGGCACCGCTTGGGCTCAGTCTCCAAGCGAGACTGGGCGGTGCAACCTCTCCTGACAGGAGGTGGCACCACCTGAGCTCAATCTTCGAGCTCTGCCAGGCGATGTAACCGCCCCAGTCAGGAGGTGCAACCGCCTAAGCTCGATCTTCGAGCTCTGGCAGAGAGGTGCAACCGCCCCTGACAGAGGTGGCACTGCCCAAAGGCTTAGTCTTCGAGCTCTGCCAGGCGGTGCAACCGCCCCAGTCAGGAGGTGCAACCGCCTGATCCCGGAATTCCGGGAATTGACAGTTTTGAGCTCCAAATTTGAACTGGGTTGGGGCCTATAAATACCCCACCCATTCAGCGCTGAAAGGGAGCAACTTACACTCAAAATCTTGATCTCTTTCTGTGATTCTTATAGCTCAAAATTGTTGTAAAGGCCAAGAGTTCTCCTCCCTCTGTTCTTCAAAGTTTTGAGTTGTAAAGAGAGGAGAGAAAATTTCTGTAAGGGTTGTCTCCTAAGCCCGTCAAAAGGAGTAAAACTGTAAAAGGGTGGTTGGCCTTCACCTATTGAAGGAAGGCCTCTAGTTGACGTCGGTGACCTCGTCGGTGGAGGAAGCCAAAGTGGAGTAGGTCAAGATTGACCGAACCACTCTAAATCTCGGTTTGCATTTACTTTGAGTATTTTATATTTACTGCAAACCTCCTAAATAGCTACTGCCTTCTGCGCTTTTACGAACGAGTTTCTAATTTTAGAGCTTTCCGAATCTGCATTTAGACGTAAATCGACTTTTTCTTACGATCATTACATTTCAGTTTACGTTTACGTTTTGATTTCAATCATATCTACAAACTGCCTTCTGCGCATTTATAAAACATATCTCAAAGTTCAGTATCTTCAAAATTGGCATTTAGACGTAAACCGGTTTTATCGTACGAACGTCGCATTTCAGTTTGCGCTTGCATTCTGATTTTCATCATAAACTGTAAACTGCCTTCGTAGATTTACTTTAACGTCATCTTGCTTAATCTTAAGTTAAAGTAATCTTAGAATCAGCTTTTACATCGAAATCATTTTTATCAAACGAACGTAGCTTTCGATTTTAATAATGAAAGATTTCCGCTGCACTAATTCACCCCCCCTTAGTGCTCTTGATCCTAACAATTGGTATCAGAGCGAGGTTAACTCTCAAATGGATTAAAACCCAAGAGAGATGGCTTACACCGGAAATCAAGAGGGCCATTCGATTACATGTCCACCCATGTTCAATGGGACGTACTACACCTATTGGAAGACCCGAATGAGGATCTTTCTTATTTCTATGGATTTTGAACTTTCGAATCTTGTCGAAAACGGTTTTTCGAGGTCTTCTCTTCCAATGATCGATTGGAATGATTTGGAGAAGAAGGCTTTCGCTCTTAATGCAAAGGCTATGAATGCCTTATTTTGTGCACTTGATAAAAACGAGTTTAACCTTGTTTCAACTTGTGAAACCGCATTTGATATTTGGCACACACTCGAAGTGACTCACGAAGGCACAAGTAGAGTGAAAGAGTCAAAAATCAATCTTCTGTTACATTCTTTCGAACTTTTCCGGATGAAACCAAGTGAAACCATTGGCGACATGTTTACCCGTTTCACGGATGTTGTCAATGGTCTAAAAGGACTTGGAAAAAATTTTTCAGATTTTGAGCTCGTAAATAAGATTCTAAGATCCCTTCCTAAAAGTTGGGATCCTAAAGTCACTGCTATTCAAGAGGCAAAAGATCTGCGCAACTTTCCTCTTGAAGAACTAATCGGGTCATTAATGACCTACGAGATGACTTGCAAAGCTCATGAAGAGCAAGAAGACATCCTTCCAAAGAACAGGAAGGATATGGCACTTAGAGCTTCAGAAGACCACTTGAGAGAAAACTCAAGTGATGAGGACTGTGACGATGACTTAGCACTTCTAACAAGAAAATTTAAAATTTTCATTAAAAGAAACAAGTTTAAGAATGACATAGAAAACAAACTTGAACCCAAAAAGGACCAAGTTATTTGCTATGAGTGCAAAAAGCCGGGACACTACAAGAGCGATTGTCCCCAAGTCAAAAAGAGAACATCAAAGAAGAAGGCGCTCAAAGCAACATGAGATGATTCGAGCGCGTCCGAAGAAGAGGAGTCCAACACCGAGCAAGTTGCTCATTACGCCCTAATGGCCATCGGAGAAGAGGTAACGGATTTAATTGATGCAGATTTACCTTATCATGAGTTATTAAATGCTTTCCATGAATTATTTGATAAATGTAAGACAATTAGTAGAAAATACAAATTACTAAAAAAGGAGCATGATAGTCTTATTTGTAATCTCGATAAGTTAAAAGCTGAATATCATGATAGTTTAAGCTCATGCATAAAATGTCATGATCTAGAAACTCTCCAAAAGGAAAACTTGCTACTTAAGGACACCTTGAAGAAATTCGAGGTTGGTAACAAGTCGTTAAACATGATCCTTGCAAACAAGGGTCACGTTCCCAAAAGAAGTGGAATTGGATTTGTGAGAAGTCCTCACCAAAATCCAACCACCTTCATAAAAGGCCTCATCTTACATGTTCGACACCAAAGCAAATGCAACTTTTGTTGCAAATTTGGACACAAGACGCATTATTGTCCATTCAAGAAAATTAGTCCAAACAAATTGATTTGGGTTCCTAAAGGAACCATGATAAACTCTATGCAACATGATAAACAATGTAGATCTATCTTTGAGGCACCCAAAAGCAAATGGGTACCTAAAAATCATCCTTTCTTGTAGAAACCCATACCATCACAAGCTAGGAGAAAGAGATGGTACCTTGATAGTGGATGCTCAAGGCATATGACCGGAGATCCATCTCAATTCTCTAAGCTCACTAGCATAGACGAAGGCTATGTCACCTTCGGAGACAACAACAAGGGTAAAATCATTGGCAAAAGAACCATAGGTAACAAATCCAACTTCTTTATTGAAGATGTTTTGTTAGTTGATGGTTTAAAACATAACCTCTTGAGCATTAGTCAATTATGTGATAAAGGATACATTGTTAGATTCGAATCTAATACTTGCATCATTGAAAAACCACACAAAAACATGTCTATGATTGCATTAAAACAAAATAACGTATACACTATTGACATCAATGATTTGTGTAATGAAATGTGTTTTTCGGTTTTGAATGAGGATGCTTGGCTATAGCATAGAAGATTAGGTCATGCTAGCATGAAACTAATCACTCAAATATCATCTAAAGATCTTGTAAGAGGAATTCCTCATATCAAGTTCATCAAAGATAATGTATGTGATGCTTGCCAATTAGGTAAACAAATTAAGGGTAGTTTCAAATCTAAGAATCAAATAAGCACCTCTAGGCCCTTACAATTGATCCATATGGACTTGTTCGGACCAATCTCGACATCAAGCCTAGGAGGTAGCAAATATGCCTTCGTCATTATTGATGACTATAGTAGATACACATGGACTTACTTCTTTAAACAGAAAAATGAATGCTTTAGATCTTTTACCAAGTTTTGCAGACTTGTTCAAAACAAGAAGGGTTCTATGATTTCGTCAATTAGAAGTGATCATGATGGAGAATTTCAAAACCATGATTTCCAAGAATTCTGTGAACTCAATGGATACAACCATAATTTCTCTACTCCAAGAAATCCTCAACAAAATGGAGTAGTAGAAAGAAAAAATCGAAATTTACAAGAAATGGCAAAAACCATGTTGAATGAACATAGCCTACCCAAATATTTTTGGGCCGAAGCCGTAAACACTGCATGCTATATTTTGAATAGAGTTCTAGTTAGACCTTTACTCACCAAAACTCTTTATGAGTTATGGAACAACAAAAAACCCAATGTTTCATATTTTAAAGTCTTTGGGTGTAAGTGCTTTATCTTGAATGAAAAAGATAACTTAGGAAAATTTGATGCTAAATCCGATGAAGGAATCTTTCTTGGTTATTCTTTGGTTTCTAAAGCTTTTCGTATGTTCAATAAAAGAATATTAATTATTGAAGAATCCATTCATGTTGTTTTCAATGAGATTTCCGAAATCAGGAAAAACGATTTTGATGATGATGTTAATTTTGATTCCTTGAATTTAAATGAAACCCCGTCTCTAACTTGCAACTTGAATGCATCCACTTCTGAAACATCCTTACCCAAGGATTGGAAGTATGTAGATGCTCATCCTAAGGAGCTAATCTTAGGAGACACATCAAAGGGGGTTCAAACACTATCCTCTCTTAAAAATTTTTGTGCCAACACCGCTTTTCTCTCCCAAATTAAACCCAAATGCATTGACGAAGCCATGAAAGATGATTCATGGATTATCGCAATGCAAGATGAATTAAATCAATTTGAGAGAAATGAGGTGTGGAAGCTTGTTCCTAGGCCAAATGACCATTTAGTTATTAGTACTAAATGGGTCTTTAGAAACAAGCAAGATGAAAATGATATCGTGGTTAGAAACAAGGCTAGACTAGTGGCCAAAGGTTTCGACTAAGAAGAAGGTATCGATTACGAAGAAACCTTTGCTCCTATGGCTCGATTAGAAGCCATAAGGATGCTCCTTGCCTACACTAGTAGTAATAATTTTAAGCTGTTTCAAATGGATGTTAAAAGCGCCTTTCTTAATGGTTTTATTTCTGAAGAAGTCTATGTTGAACAACCTCCTGGATTTGAAAATAATAGCCTCCCTAATCATATGTTTAAATTAACTAAAGCTCTCTATGGTTTAAAACAAGCTCCGAGGGCTTGGTATGAGAGACTTAGTTCTTTCCTTATTGAAAATAATTTCATAAAAGGCAAGGTTGATACTACATTATTCATCAAGAATTTTGAAAATAATTTTTTCATTGTTCAGATTTATGTTGATGATATTATCTTTGGTTCCACGAATGAATCTCTTTGTGAATCTTTTGCTAAAACTATGAGTCTTGAATTTGAAATGAGTTTAATGGGAGAGTTAACATTCTTCTTAGGTTTACAAATCAAACAACTAAGCAATGGCATCTTTATTAGTCAAACAAAATATGCTATGAATTTACTAAAAAAGTTTAATATGAATAACTCAAAAGTTATTAACACTCCTATGAGCACCTCCACTAAGTTAGAAATTGATGAAAGTGGAGAAAGTTTCAATCAAAAGACTTATAGGGGTATGATAGGAAGTTTACTTTACCTCACTACAACTAGACCAGACATTATGTTCAGTGTAGGACTTTATGCTAGATTTCAATCAAACCCTAAGATATCTCATCTCAAAGCAGTTAAAAGAATACTTAGATATCTTAATGGTACCACAAATCTAGGATTATGGTACCCAAAATCAGAAAATCTTGAGTTAATTGCTTATACTGGCTGTAGACTAGATAGAAAAAGCACATCAGGAACATGTCAATTTTTAGGACATGCCCTTGTTTCCTAGTCATCTAAGAAACAAAACTCGGTTGCACTATCAACAACCGAAGCTAAATATATTGCAGCAAGTGCATGTTGTGCACAAGTTGTATGGATGAAAAATACTTTAGAATATTATAAAGTTAATCTTAAAAATATTCCCATTAAATGTGATAACACAAGTACAATATGCTTGACTAAGAATCCTATACAACACTCAAGAACAAACACATTGATATTAGACATCACTTTATATGAGATTAGGAATCATAGAGTTCATTGATACTAAACATCAACTAGCTGACATTTTTACAAAACCTCTAAGTGAAGAACAATTTGATTTCATAAGAAGAGAATTAGGAATGTTGATGTGTCCGAATAGATAAACTAGTCAAAATTATCTTTCGGACTTTATTGAATGATCAAATCACTTGATAACATGTTTTGAAATGTTTTGTCTTCATTTGAAAAACTGTAGCATAATCTTGTCTGAATGCATGAAAGAATTCATTTTCGGATTCGCTTAATAGTTGGAATGACAAAAATCAAATACACTCTTATGAAAAATATTTTTTTCTGAAATGGATTTGATAAAATGACTTTCCTCCTTCATGCACAAAGGATTATAACAAAAAAGGAGAAGAAGTATTCAAAGCATTATACGTATCATGTCTTCCTTTATATGCTTGATAACTTGCTTATATTGTTCTCCTGGTATCACATCTACCATGCTTTTTGTTGATGACAAAGGGGGAGAAATATATGAATTGATGCTATAAACACTGATGCTATGATTATGCCATGCCTGCATCATCAAGAGATATATGAACAGATGCCATATATGAACAGATGCCATATATGAACAGAAATGCAACACTTGCTAAAATATTTGAAATGTGTATATCATGTAATGATATCAAAATCTCACTTCACAGCTTTACATGTTGATATCTTATAATATGATGAATTGCTTCAATTACCATCATTCAAAATTGTTATGTAAGATTTGAAAATGAATGTCAAGCCTTGACATCATCTTTAGAGATGTCACTTGAATTCTTAGGTCTTGAATTCAAGAATGACTTATCTCAAGTATGGCATGTAAACAGGGGGAGTTAAGGTTAACTCCATTATCAATTGATTGTCATCATCAAAAAGGGGGAGATTGTTGAATCTCGGATTTTGATGATGAAGTCAATTGTCATTTATTGTCTAACCTATATGTTGAGATAAGTGTGCAGGATTAACTACGATGAAAGTAAGACATGTAGTAGGAGTTGAGCCGGAGTCATGACAATGATCACGTTGAGAGTTCGAGAGCTCGACGAAAGTTCGGACAGTCGTCGGAGGTTCTGCGGGAACAAATCCGAGAAGTCCATAAGCTTGCCAAAGAAGCTCATCGGAACTCGCCAAGTGTATCTTGCAAGTCCAGGAGTTTGCCGGAAGTCCGCAGGAGCATCACCAAGGGTTCATCGGATGATCGACGAAAGTTCACCGGAAACTCACCGGAAGAAGCGAATGACGCACCGGAGCAAGCTGTAGAAATTATCTTAGGAATTATCGTAGTTAGCACAATGATTAAGTTGGAAATGGGAGGTGATCCCATTAACTTAATCTTGGGGCAATTGGGCCCCTAAAAAAACCCAAATTGGGCCGAATGGATCAACCCATTCGGACCCTGATTGCTGTGGGAGGTACAACCGCCCAAGCCAGGAGGTGCAACCGCCTGGGCTAAGTCTCCCAGCGAGACTGAGCGGTGCAACCGCCCCAGCCAGGAGGTGGCACCGCTTGGGCTCAGTCATCAAGCGAGACTGGGCAGTGCAACCTCTCCTGACAAGAGGTGGCACCGCCTAAGCTCAGTCTTCGAGCTCTGCCAGGCGGTGCAACCACCCCAGTCATGAGGTGCAACCGCCTGAGCTCGGTCTTCGAGCTCTGGCAGAGAGGTGCAACCGCCCCTGATAGAGGTGGCACCGCCCAGAGGCTCAGTCTTCAAGCTCTGCCAGGCGGTGTAACCGCCCCAGTCAGGAGGTGCAACCGCCTGATCCCGGAATTCCGGGAATTGACAGTTTTGAGCTCCAAATTTGAACTGGGTTGGGGCCTATAAATACCCCACCCATTCAACACTGAAAGGGAGCAACTTACACTCGAAATCTTGATCTCTTTCTGTGATTCTTAGAGCTCAAAATTGTTGTAAAGGCCAAGAGTTCTCCTCCCTCTGTTCTTCAAAGTTTTGAGTTGTAAAGAGAGGAGAGAAAATTTCTGTAAGGGTTGTCTCCTAAGCCCGTCAAAAGGAGTAAAACTGTACAAGGGTGGTTGGCCTTCACCTATTGAAGGAAGGCCTCTAGTTGACGTCGGTGACCTCGTTGGTGGAGGAAGCCAAAGTGGAGTAGGTCAAGATTGACCGAACCACTCTAAATCTCAGTTTGCATTTACTTTGAGTATTTTATCTTTACTGCAAACCTCCTAAATAGCTACTGCCTTCTGCGCTTTTACTAACGAGTTTCTAAGTTCAGAGCTTTCCGAATCTATGTTTAGACGTAAATCGGCTTTTTCGTACGATCATTACATTTCAGTTTACATTTACGTTTTGATTTCAATCATAACTGCAAACTTCCTTCTGCGCATTTATAAAACATATCTCAAAGTTCAGTATCTTCAAAATTGGCATTTAGACGTAAACCGGTTTTATCGTACGAACGTCGAATTTCAATTTGCGCTTGCATTCTGATTTTCATCATAAACTGCAAACTGCCTTCGTAGATTTACTTTAACGTCATCTCGCTTAATCTTAAGTTAAAGTAATCTTAGAATCAGCTTTTACATCGAAATCGTTTTTATCAAACGAACGCAGCTTTCGATTTTAATAGTGAAAGATTTCCGCTGCACTAATTCACCCCCCCTTAGTGCTCTTGATCCTAACACTATCTAGATACCATCTCTTGCTCCTAGCTTGAGATAGTGTATGTTTCTCTTCTCCGATGGCCATTAGGGCGTAATGAGCAACTTGTTCGGTGTTGGACTCCTCTTCTTCGGACGCGCTTGAATCATCCCACGTTGCCTTGAGCGCCTTCTTCTTTGATGTTCTCTTTTTGGCTTGAGGACAATCGTTCTTGTAGTGTCCCGCTTTTTTGCACTCATAGCAAATCACTTTGTCCTTCTTGTGTTAGAATTTATTTTTTGTATTATTTTTAAATTTGTTCTTTCTTAAATATTTTTTAAATTTTTGAGTCAAAAGTGCAATGTCATTATCACTGTCCTCATCACTTGATGTTCCTTTCAAGTGGTCTTCTTGTGATGTGAGTGCCATATCCTTCTTGTTCTTTGGAAGGGGGTTCTCGAGCTCGTCATGAGCTTGACAAGTCATTTCGTCGGTCATTAGAGACCCAATAAGTTCTTCAAGAGGGAATGTTTTAAGGTCTTTGGCCTCTTGAATGGCCGTAACTTTTGGATCCCAACTTTTAGGGAGGGATCTTAAGATTTTAGTTACTAGTTCAAAGTTAGTAAAATCTTTACCAAGAGCTTTGAGTCCATTGATGACATCCGTGAATCGGGTGTACATGTCTCCGATGGACTCACTTGGTTTCATTCGGAAAAGTTCGTAAGAGTGCACAAGGATGTTGATTTTGGACTCTTTCACTCGGCTAGTGCCTTTATGAGTGACCTCAAGAGTTCTCCAAATATCAAAAGCCGAATCACAAATTGAAATACGATTAAATTCATTTTTGTCTATTGCACAAAATAAGGCATTCATAGCCTTTGCGTTTAAAGCAAAAACCTTCTTCTCCGATTCATTCCATTCGCTCATCGGAAGAGAAGATTTTTAAAATCCGTTTTCAACAATAGTCCAAAGCTCGAAATCCATGGAAATGAGGAAGATCCTCATACGAGTCTTCCAATAAGTATAATCCGACCCATTAAACAAGGGTGGACGTGTGATAGAATGACCCTCATATATGCCGGAGTAAGCCATCTCTCTTGGGTATCAAACCAAATATGAGAGTGAGCCTAGCTCTGATACTAATTGTTAGGATCGGAGCGGTACTAAGAGGGGGGGGTGAATTAGTGCAGCGAATTAAAACGTCGGTTTTGACAAATCTTTCGTACGATAAAAATCGAACTCGGAAGTACTTAACTTGAAAGCGTATTCGCAAAGTTGTGTAGCAAAGGTAACGAGGAAATAACGCAAGTAAGAAGGTTTGCAGTAATGTAAATAGCAGTAATGAAATGCAAACCAGAGATTACGCCGATTTTAAAGTGGTTTGGTCAAATGACCTACATCCACTTGCGAGGCCCCTCTTTGATGAGGCTCCCACCTTCCACTAGCAAATCTCTTGAAGGGGAAGGGTAAATACCCCTCTTACAATTTTTTACAAGCGGTTCACTCTCTTACAGATTTTCAGCAAGAAAGAAGGAGGTGAACACTAGCAAATTTAAAACAAGACTAGCTAAGACTTTTCTAATACCTTTCTCTCAATCAATTGCTTCTCAAAAAAGTTTTGATCTCAACTGAGATTTGAGGGGTATTTATAGGCCTCAAGAGGATTCAAATTTGGGCTCCAAAATTTGAATTCTCTTTGGTTCCCGATGCTGGCGGTGTCACCGCCTGTCATTGTCTGACACTGACAGTGGATAAGCGGTGCCACCGCCCAGCCAAGCGGTGCCACCGCCCAGCTCTCGGGTGCTGGGCGATGCCACCGCTAGACCGTTCGGTTCACTGGTTGGGCTTTAAATTTAGCCCAAACCAAGTCTAATTTTGGGCCCAGTTGGCCCCTAACCAGGATATAGGATTATCTCTTAATCCTAATCCCAATTACAAGTGAACTACATAACTAAAAACATCCTAAGCAAGTTTTCAACCGCGAACGTCGAGTCTTGTTCCGGCGAGCTTTCCGACAAACTTCTTCCGACGGACTCCCAGCAAGCTCCCGATCTTGTGATGACTTTAACGAGTAGCCAAGCCTTCTCGGTGATCTCCGTGAACCTCCGACGATCTCTTCGGCGAACTTCCGAAAATTCTGACAGGTTCCCGATTTCTTCTCAGTTGGTTCCGGCAGCATCTCTGATGATTCTTCGGTCTCTTAAACGTCCATCGAGCTTGACTCTGGTATTCTTGCTTCGTGTTTTCTGGTTATCGTAGTTAATCCTACACACTTAACTCAATAATATGGATTAGATCAATTAACCCATCAATTGATTTTATCATCAAAATTTGAGATTCAACATCTAATATTTTAAACCTTAAAAAGTTGAGTTCCCTCCTTCCAAAGGTTAGAGTTCTAAGGGAGGGGTGAGAGGGATACCTTGTAAAAGAGGGTTGTAAAATATTGTCTCCTAAACCTGTGAAAAGGAGAATAGGGGTGTAAAAGGGTAGTTGGTCTTAACCTATTGAAAGAAGACCGATAGTGGATGCCGGTGGCCTCGACGGAAGAGGAATCGACGAAGTGGATGTAGGTCATGATGACCGAACCACTATAAAAATCTGGCTTACGTTTCTCTTATGCGATTTACTTTATTGCAAACCACTTTACTTGCTTTACATCCACTATGTTCTTCTGTATGCTTTCAAAGTAACCTTTATGAAATGGTTTTTCGTCGGAAACGGATTTAATCATAACGAAGTTTTAAACCGCCCCACCCCCCCTAGTGCCAACTCTTTTCCTAACAATTGGTATCAGAGCCTCATATTTCTCATTTGGTTTAACACCTAAGAGAAATAGCTCTTTTCGGCTTTCAAGAAGGTCACTCTTTTATTCGTCCTCCCTTGTTCCAATGGGATGGACTACACATACTGAAAAACTCGAATGAGATTTTTCTTGCTTTCGTTGGATTTAAATTTATGAAATACTATTGAAAATGATTTTCTTAGGTTTTCTCTTCCAATGAACCATTGGAATGATTTGGAGAAGAAGATTTTTTCTCTAAATGCAAATTTTATGAATGCCCTATTTTGTGCCTTAGATAAAACAGAGTTTAATTAGGTTTCTACTTGGGAAACCGCTTTTGATATTTGGCACACTCTCAAAATCACACACGAAGGCACAAATAGAGTAAAAGATTCAAAGATCAATCTTTTAATGTACGATTTTGAACTATTTCATATGAAACTAAGCGAAACCATTGGAGACATGTACACCCATTTTACGGATATCGTCAATGGTTTAAAAGCACTTAGTAGAAGTTTTTCGGATTTTGAACTTGTTAATAAGATTTTATGATCGCTTTCTAAAAATTGGGGTTCGAAAATAATGGCAATACAAGAATCAAAGAATTTGAACCATTTTTCAATTGAAGAACTTATAGGGCCTTTGATGACCTATGAAATAACGTACAATTCACGGAAAGAACTTGAGAACCACCTTCTAAAGAACAAGAAGGATTTCAGACTTAGAACAATTGAAGACCACTCAAGCATAAGCTCAAGTGATGATGAACTTGAACTCCTCATGAAATTTTTAAAACAAGAATCAAAAATTAAAAATGAACTTAAAAAGAAGAAGAAGACATCTTTGGATGAATTAAGCGCATCCGAAGATAAGAAAAAAATCAACAAAGGCAAGGTGGCAAACTACGTTTTAACGACATTCAACAATGAGGTAAACAACTCAAACAAAACTCCTTTAATTTATTTTGAAATTACATAATGCTTTTCATGAGTTGTTCTTAAATTAGTTTAGAAAAATTATCTTTTTTTAATTACATGTTTAATAAAAATAAAAAAATAAAATTGGATCATGCTTACCTTTCTAGTGATTTTAAAAGTAATCATGAAAATTACATGTTTTATGATAAATAAACAAAATAATTTTGATTAAAAATACCTTATGAAATCATGCTTGATGTTTTAATAATGAAATAGAATGTTAGATATAAATCTAATGCTTGTACACCTGACAAGATGAATCATATTGTTTCATGATTTTAATTAAATAAAGATGCTCTATAATTAATGAAATCATGTTTAATTTGAAGTAATGATTTGATAGGAAAGGGGGGCAATGATGGGAAGGCCGTCATTTATAGCACGTCCTCTACGACGCCAAGCCCAACATGCCGACCCATTACCACAAGGGAAAGGTGGGCAGAAATTGTTGACCATCTCTATTTTGCTTGTGACTATACTAAATGGATATGGAAGGAGATTCTCCAGCGATTCGAACTCAATAGAATGCCACAACCAAACTTGCATCAAGAATTAGGTGACCTCATGCAATGTTTTTCAGGAAAAGGGCCTCTTACACAATTGACAAAGGTTATATTCAGATGCGCTATTTGGTGGATGTGGAAGGAAAGATGTAGCAGAATCTTTGAGTGTCAACACACAAACAATGCTCAGCTCTTGACAGAGATTATTAAAGACTCAAGATCATGTTTGGAGAACGATCTCAAAATGGAGCACCTTACACAAAGAGAAAAAGATATTTTTATCAAATTCAATTTTGCTATTAACTAAAGATCTTGGGCATGATGGTAAAAGCTATACCCATAGGAAATCTTGGCATATCTGGACTTTAAATTTTATTTGTTGGCCACAGTTAAGAGTTATAGTCTACAGCATGTGTAGTCATAACTACCGCATGAGTTGTCACGCCCCCCGAATTTAATTTTCATTCAGGAGGTGTGAACCTAATTCAAGATTGATAATATTTAATTCAACAAACAATCCAGGATCCAATCACACTTTTGAGGTCACTAAGAAAAACATTCAAGTCATTTACCTCTACAATCCACAATTCACAAAACCTGTGTAGTTTATAATCATACATCATGTCACTAGATGATTCTTAAAATCCAAAAGCAACTTAACTAAACCATAACTATATCATAAATCCATAAGCGCGGCAATTAATGCAATCATAAAACCAACATATACTACATGTTTATATCAGTACACTGTTTAGACTTAACATTTCCAAAATCCTGACGTAAGAGGTACTTTTCAAATATTTACAAGATACATCAATCTAGATTTGTCATTACACCCAAAAAGAACTTATACAACATCAACCTATCAAGTACAAAATATTTGCCCCAAAATCTTCTAGTCTTCCACTGCCTCAACCCCATTTACACATTTTAGTGAGCGATAAGCTATCCTGAAAAATTTATATAGCAACGGGGTGAGCATATAAAGCTCAGCAAATGAATAACATATCCATAGCAAAGATGACAATTTTCAAACAAATGAGGTATCAAAATACAAAGCAGAGATACAAAATAAAAACAGTAGCATGTTTTGTTTGAATGCAGAATTACAATATCATATCGTTCGAAGCACGTTTTATTCATATAATCAAGGAAAGGTAATTGGAGCATATCATTGGCATAAGGAGCATATCGATGACATATGGTAATTTCAAGGCATAACAAAGACGTAAGGAGCATTTTGGATACCATGAATGCAGAATTACGATGTCATTTCGTTCGAAGCACGTTTTGTTTATACAATCGAGGAAAGATAATTGGAGCATATCATTGGCATAAGGAGCATACGATGACATATGGTAGCTTTCAAGGTATAACAAAGTCTTATAACATTTCGGAAATATATCAAAGAACAAAACATGAATAGAAGCTCAAATGTCACATAACGATGCATTCATTTCATTCTTATCCAAAGCATGCATAGAAACATAGCCAAAGCTTTGGATATCATATCAAACACATAGAAGGTGAAGTGGGATCATAACATAATATGGTCCATCCATTTCTGAATGACCAACAAACATAAGTCTCCCACGTCTGGGAGCTCCATCCACCCACGTTTGAGTGAAGTCATAGGGGGCCGGCAAAGCATCGCAGGCTCTAAGCACATACCCACATAGCGGGCAACAAGCGCATATCCCACATAGCGGGATCCCACATAGCGGGCAACAAGCGCATATCCTTTACCATTTCTGGCAAGGGTCCAGACAATCCCACACACCAGAGTACAAGAGGGCAGTTTTAACAATAAGCAGCATATATCGGAAGCACACGCGGAACAACAAAGCGTACATGTGCCTTTACGAGTCAATCCGAAGTAAGCAATAATCTTTCACAAGTATATTCAGATTTGAAAGGAAGCAAAAGCAAGAGCATACAAGGATTTCAAGAAATCACATATAGCTCAATTGAAATAAGAAAGTTAGGTGAATACAATGGCCAACGAAATGAAACTGGAAGAGGCACATTTCAAAAGCAAATGCGGAACAATGGGATGCATGTGCCGAATTACGATGCAAACATGAACTTTAGATGATAGCTGCAGATATACAAATAAATAAAGGACTAAAGTATACAGGAATTTAAGATAATAATGTAAAGCTTAACTGAAGTAAGAGTTTTTGCCAAAATCGATTTCCTAAGGAAAGTAACAAGGAAAGCCGAAATCGACCAAAGCTCGATTCTGGCAGAATTTGATAGGAACATTGTATGAACTATTTGGATAACTAAATATGCTCCAATTTATACAAAATAGGTGTCATTAGAAAGCTTTGTCAATCTAGTTTTATGCAAATCAAGTTTTACAAGATTTGGAATTTACAACCGGGAGTTACAGATAATTTCGCAGCGAAAGGTCTGAAAATATTAGCTCTGTTTTACTGAATCCATAGGGTCGATGAAAGTAGATGTTTCAGTTAGCAATTGTACTCCAAAAATTTCAAATCAGGTATATTCAGAAAGCATTTTGAGTCTAGCTTCGAATAAAACATACTTTGTATGAATCTGAGTTCACAACAGAAAGTTATAAGTAGTTAAGCAACAAGAGGTCAGAAATTTCGGTCCCTGTTTTGCAGAATCTGTAGGGTTAATTTAAACAGAAGTCTTAGTAGGCATTTAAACTCAAAATCATTCAATCTTTAGATCAAACTAAAGATTTTCTTGTCTACTTTCAAATGGAACAGGTTTTGTCTAAATCAGAGTTTATTTCAAAATTTTATGATCAAAACATTGCATAGAGGTCAGATTTCCGAAAAATTACAGATTCATAGCTTTATATCAAAACGAAAGAAGGTCTGATTCTTAGTTGAAATCTTTCAAATTTTGCAGAATAAAAATGGAAACAGAGATTAAGGTTACTGTGGGATTGGGTTAGAACACTTGCCTTCAAATTATTTGAATCCCAAATGTGAGAAAATTGATGAAAAACCTCAAGCTCTTCTTCTTCTTCTTCTTCTTCTTCTTCTTCTCTCAAACTCACGTTGGCTGCAACTCTTCAGGTTTGTTTTCTTTAGCCTTTCATCTAATTATTTAGGTTTTGGCTAATACAAAAGTTGCAAGGTGTCATGCATGCATGAAAGGGGCTAGGTGTCATCTTTAGAGTAAAGATAAGTGGCACAACCATATGTTAGTTAGTGACACATGTCCACTATTTTTTTTTTTTTTTTTTCTAACTTAAATCTGAATCTTTCATAAATTATATCAAACTTCTAATATTTACTCTTAGGTCCCTAGCCATAAACCTTTAATATAATATCATTTAATATAAAATAATTATTAAATAATCCTTATTTTTACAAACAAACCTTTTACTAAATTTTTAAAAATGGGGGATGTTACACTCTCCCCTCCTTAAAAAAAATTTAGTCCTCTAAATTTATCATACCTCATTCGACGAAAAGATGAGGATAAGCTTTCATCATTTCTTCCTCAAGCTCCCAAGTTGTTTCCTCTCCAGAATGATATCTCCAGATCACTTTAACTAGAGGGATAACCCGATTCCTCAAGATCTTTTCTTTTTTATCAATAATCTGAGTGGGCTCTTCCACATAAGACAAGTCTTTATCAATCACCATCGGCTCATACTTAATGATATGAGAGGGATCAGGTATATACTTTCTGATCATTGAAACATGAAATATATCATGGATATGGCACAATGATGGTGGCAAGGCAATCCTGTAAGCGACATAACCAACCCTCTCAAGAATCTCAAAAGGTCCAATAAATCTTGGGCTTAACTTTCCTTTCTTCCCAAATCTTACAATGCCTTTAGAAGGGGAGACCTTTAGGAATACAAAATCCCCGATTTGAAACTCAATATTTCGTCTTCTGTTATCAGCATAACTCTTTTGACGACTCTGAGCAGTCTTTAACCTTTTTCTTATAAGTTGAATTTTCTCAGTAGTCTCTTGTACTTTTTCTAGTGTTAATAACTTTCAATCGCCAATTTCTTCCTAACATATAGGTGTCCTGCACTTTCGCCCATATAAAGCTTCATAAGGAGCCATCTGAATACTTGAATGATAACTATTATTGTAAGTGAACTCAATAAGAGAAATATCTTTATCCCATTCACCTTTCCAATCCATAACATAGGCTTGAAGCAAATCCTCAAGTGTTTGAATGGTTCTTTCTGATTGACCATCAGTTTGAGGGTGATAAGCAGTGCTAAACTTGACTTTAGTGCCCATAGATTCCTGTAACCTTCTCCAAAATCTAGATAGAAATCTGGAGTCTCTGTCAGAGATGATCTCCTTTGGAACACCATGAAGTCTTACTATTTCATTGATATATAAATCTGCAAGCCTATCAAGAGAATAAGTCATATTGATCGGTAGGAAATGTGCAGATTTCGTTAACTTATCAATGATAACCCAAATAGCATCATGCTTTCTAGAAGTTCGGGGTAGTCCTGAAATAAAGTCCATGGTAATACATTCTCATTTCCATTCAGGAATATCTAAAGGTTGCAACAAACCTCCAGGTCTTTGGTGTTCTGCTTTGATTTGTTGACAAGTCAAATACTTTGAAACATATATTGCAATCTCCTTCATCATGTCTTCCCACCAATAATGACTTTGGAGATCTCTATACATCTTAGTGCTACCAGGATGCATGGTGTACTTTAAATTATAACCTTCCCTAATGATTTGATTTTTCTACAAAGGGCATCTACTACAACATTAGCTTTACCCGGGTGATAACGAATGGTACAATCATAATCCTTTAGAAGTTTTATCCATCTTCTTAACTAACATCGGAGCACCCCATGATGAAACACTAGCACCGGAGCACCCTTATCTAATAGTCCTTGTAGTTGCTTTTTCAATTCCACATACTCAAATGGTGTCATTCTATAAAGAGGCTTAGATATTAGAATTGTCCCAAGGACCAAATCAAAAACAAATTCATCCTCTCTGTCTAGAGATAATCTAGGCAAGTTATCTTAAGATACATCAGGCAAGGAGGTGAATCATGCCCAATACTCTCAAAATAAAAGATGGGATGATCTAGTATACAAAAAGTGATCATTTTGTATAACAATCTATACTGGTATGATTGGAAGATAGTCAATCCATACTTAATATAATATCAAAACTCTAAATATCTAGGAGAACTAAATCAGCAAGAAGTTCGTGTTCTCCAATAGAAATCAAACAAGATGACCAAATCGAGTTTGTTATCAAACAATCCCTAATAGTCGTATTTACATATAGCATATAATCCAGTGGTTTAGGTTGAATGCCCATGTGATAAGCAAAATATTGCGAATCAAATCATAGATGAGACACATGGTCAAACAAATATTTGCATTCTTTCAGAAACATGAATAGTACCTTCGACCACTAATTCAGAAGCTTTAGAATCATATTCCGTGATAACATAAACTCTAACATGGACTAATGATTTATGAGGTAGTGATTCTTTCTTCTTATTCAAAGGGCAGTCTTTTATTTAATGATCCAACTTTTCACAAGCAAAATAGGCTCCAGTCACCTACAAATACAAACTTATTTCATAATCTAACCCACATCGTACACAGGATTGAATCTTTTGTGGTGATTTCCCTTTTCAAATCGATGATGTCTTGACCCTCTTATTATCAAATTCAGATTCATTTCTAATCTTTTTTTTTTTTGTAAACTTGTCCTTTCTATTCCTGTCCTTGATCTCCAAAAATTCTTTTGATCATCAGAACAATTTCGTACATCAAATATCATCTCCAATCGTATCGTCTAATTTTCTACTACCAATATATTAGGTTCACCACGCTTCTACTAGGCTACTCTGATTTAATATCCCCGATCAACCCTTTTATCGCACTTAATTAACCAAAAGTAGATGAAGTAGGAGGACTAAATGTCTTCATTATCCTAGATTCCTAAAATGCATCAAAAAAAATTTTCACCAATCACTATAGTTCACCAGACCTCAATATATTTTGCACGTCAACATATCAAATATTTCAGTGATCCTCAAACCATGCTCTGATACCACTCTGTCACGCCCCCCGAATTTAATTCTCATTCAGGAGTTGTGAACCTAATTCAAGATTGATAATATTTAATTCAACAAACAATCCAGGATCCAATCACACTTTTGAGGTCACTAAGAAAAACATTCAAGTCATTTAACTCTACAATCCACAATTCACAAAACCTGTGTAGTTTATAATCATACATCATGTCACTAGATGATTCTTAAAATCCAAAAGCAACTTAACTAAACCATAACTATATCATAAATCCATAAGCGCGGCAATTAATGCAATCACAAAACCAACATATACTACATGTTTATATCAGTACACAATTTAGACTTAACATTTCCAAAATCCTGACGTAAGAGGTACTTTTCAAATATTTACAAGATACATCAATCTAGATTTGTCATTGATATTTTATTACACCCAAAAAGAACTTATACAACATCAACCTATCAAGTACAAAATATTTGCCCTAAAATCTTCTAGTCTTCCACTGCCTCAACCCCATTTACACATTTTAGTGAGCGATAAGCTATCTTGAAAATTTTATATAGCAACGGGGTAAGCATAAAAAGCTCAGCAAATGACTAACATATCCATAGCAAAGAGGACAGTTTTCAAACAAATGAGGTATCAAATTACAAAGCAGAGATATAAGATGAAATAGTAGCATGTTTTGTTTGAATGCAGAATTACAATATCGTATCGTTCGAAGCACATTTTATTCATACAATCGAGGAAAGGTAATTGGAGCATATCATTGGCATAAGGAGTATATCGATGACATATGGTAGTTTTCAAGGTATAACAAAGACTTATAACATTTTAGAAATATATCAAAGAACAAAACATGAATAGAAGCTCAAATGTCACATAACGATGCATTCATTTCATTCTTATCCAAAGCATGCATAGAAACATAGCCAAAGCTTTGGATATCATATCAAACACTAAGAAGGTGAAGTGGGATCATAACGTAATATGGACCATCTATTTCTGAATGACCAACAAACATAAGTCTCCCACGTCTGGGAGCTCCATCCACCCACGTCTGAGTGAAGTCATAGGGGGCCGGCAAAGCATCGTGGGCTTTAAGCATAACTCCCTTTACCATTTCTGGCAAAGGTTCACATGTATCCCACAAACACCAGAGTACAAAGGGATAGTATGAATAATGAAATTAGCATATATTGGAAGCACATGCGGAACAACGAAATGTACATATGCCTTTCGAGTCAATACGATACAAACATAATATTTCACAAATGTATTCAGATTTGAAAGGAAACAAAAGCAAGAGTATACAAGGATTTCAAGAAATCACATATGGCTCAATTAAAATAAGAAAGTTAGATGAATTCAATCTCCAAAGAAATGAAACTGGAAGAGGCACATATCGAAAGCAAATGCGGAACAATGGGATGCATGTGCCGAATCATTACGATGCAAACATGAACTTTAGATGATAGCTGCAGATGTGCAAATAAATAAAGGATAAAAGTATACAGGAATTTAAGGTAATAATGTAAAGCTTAACTGAAGAGTGTTTGCCAAAATCGATTTCCAAAGAGAAGAAACAAGGAAAGCCGAAATCGACTAAAGCTCAATTCTGGCAGAATTTGATAGGGACATTGTATGAACTTTTTGGATAACCAATTATGCTCCAATTCATACAAAATAGGTGTCATTAGAAAGCTTTATCAATCTAGTTTTAGGCAAATCAAATTTAACAAGAATTGGAATTTAGACCAGGGAGTTACAGATAATTTCGTAGCGAAAGGTCTGAAAATATTAGCTCTGTTTTACTGAATCCATAGGGTCGATGAAAGCAGATGTTTCAGTTAGTAATTCTAATCCAAAAATTTCAAACCAGGTATGTTCAGAAATCATTTTGAGTCTATCTTCGAATAAGTCATACTTTTTATGAATCTGAGTTCACAGCAGAAAGTTATAAGTAGTTAAGCAACAAGAGGTCAGAAATTTCAGTCCCTGTTTTGCAGAATCTGTAGGGTTAATTTAGACATAAGTCATAGTAGGCATTTAAACTCCAAATCATTCAGTCTTTATATCAAAATAAAGATTTTCTTGTCTACTTTCAAATGGAACAGGTTTGTCTAAATCAGAGTTTATTACATAATGTTATGACCGAAACATTGCATAGAGGTCAGATTACCGAAAAATTACAGATTCATAGCTTAATATCAAAACGAAAGAAGGTCTGGTTCTCAGTTGAAATCTTTCAAATTTTGCAGAATAAAAATAGAAACAGAGATTAAGGTTACTGTGGGATGGGGTTAGAACACTTGCCTTAAAATTATTTGAATCCCAAATATGGGAAAATTGATGAAAAACCTCAAGCTCTTCTTCTTCTTCTTCTTCTTCTTCTTTTCTCAAACTCACGTTGGCTGTAACTCTTCAGGTTTGTTTTCTTTAACCTTTCATCTAATTTTTTGGGTTTTGGCTAATGCAAAAGTTGCAAGGTGTCATCTTTAGAGCAAAGATAAGTGGCACCAACCTTAGGTTAGTTAGTGACACATGTCCACTATATTTTTTTTTCTTTTTTCTTTAACTTAAATCTGAATCTTTCATAAATTATATCAAACTTCTAATATTTACTCTTATGTCCCTAGCCATAAACCTTTAATATAATATCATTTAATATAAAATAATTATTAAATAATCCTTATTTTTACAAACAAACCTTTTACTAAATTTTAAAAAATGGGGGATGTTACATGAGTACTCTACGAGTTACCTAGCTTTGTCTATAACTTGTATAGACAAAGCTATTTGTAGAAACTTTACACAAAATTAATTTACTTTTACTTATCAAAAAAAAAATGATTTGATATCATGCTTAATAAGTTTATGTTTCGAATTTATGTATGATGATTCTTGAAATTTATGGATTATCGATTTTTACGATAATGAACATGGCATTTTCGATTTTAAACTATGATGTATGCTTTCAAACAAAAAAAAAAAAAAATTGATCATGCTTATATGAAATCAATCACTTAAAATGAAAAATATAAAAAGAAAAATATATCTTAATTAAAATATAATGATGACTTGAAAGCATGCTTAACGAGTTTATATGTCGAACTTATGCATGATAATTTTTATGATCTTTTGAAAGTTATTTTTTGGTATTAATGAATGATGCATGGATTTGAAAGAAAAGAACATGCATGTATGAAATCAATCAATAAGTTGAAACAAAAGGAGGAAAGTATTTTTTGAAAAAAAAAATTCTCTATCTTATCGATTTTTCACTAAGAGATCAATAAAATTATTTATGCCATTTTGAATCTCTTGATAGAAATGTTGAGATTTTGATGATTTTAACGATCTGAATTTGAATAAGTTTTATCAAAATCATGATATTGGTTTATTGGAATTACTTGAGATATTTTTTTTAATCAAGATCTCTTCTTTGTACTCCTATGAATTTTATTGGTATTTTACTAAAGAGAAGATTTTTCTATGTGAATCATAAGATTTCTTTTGCATTGATTGAAATCTTTTTCTCTTGTGTTTCCTTTTGCGATTTACTAAAGAGAATATCTTTTTCAAAATTTATGACTTAAAATTTTGTTTGAATATCTTTTTCGAAATTCATGACTTAAAATTTTATTTTAATATCTTTTATTATTTGATCTCCTAAGATTTCTCTTTGAATATTTAAGAGGAGATTTGTCAAAATGAATCATGTCTTTTGGTATTCACATGATCTCATCCTTCATGATATGATTTTTTGGCTTTGTATAATTCCTTGTATTCTTGAAGTATATCTCATCATCTAATTCTTCTTGATATTCTTCATGTGATGATATGAATGCATGAAATACTCATGATATTGTTTTGAGTATCATGATATGATATTGTTTTGATATGAGTATCATGATATGAAATACTCATGATATGATATTATTTTGAGTATCATGAAATACTCTAAAATGATATAAATTTACTAGCTTATGAGTATAATGTATGATATGATGATTGATTTATTTTTAGTATCATGCATAGAGCAAGGATGATGTGTAATATTTTAAAATTGTACATGTTGTAAATTGAAACTATAACGATACACAAACATATTGAAATAAGGTTGATACTTTACCTTTGTCATGATGTGAAGATTGATAAAAAGGGAAAAGAATTACAACATTGTATTCTTCCCTTCTATTTGACAATAACATAGAGGAGCAAATTTTGCTAGCTTGCTAGCTATCTTGCATTCTTCAAGAAGAAGCAAAAGCTTGCTCATCTTAAAAAGATGCAAAAATCTTGCCAACCTTCATATGTGTAAAGTTTGCTAGCTCAAATATTGTAAGTAGAAAAACTTGCTTGCTTGCTAGCACATCTAAAGAGAAGCAAAAGCATTGTATTCTTCCCTTCTATTTGACAATGACATAGGAGGAGCAAATTTTGCTAGCTTGCTAGCTAGTTTGCATTCTTCAAGAAGAAGCAAAAGCTTGCTCATCTCAAAAAGATGCAAAAATCTTGCCAACCTTCATATGTGTAAAGTTTGCTAGCTCACAAATTGTAAGGAGAAAAACTTGCTTGCTTGCTAGCACATCTAAAGAGAAGCAAAAATTACAAATGTACATATCGCAAAAAGATGCAAAACTTGTTAGCTTGCTTCATGTAAAACATTATATCTTGCTAGCTTGTTATCTTGCATTATTTTTCAAAAAAACTTGATAGCCTTCATACAAAGTAACACTTTCTAAATTGCTAGCTTGCATATTATAAAATAATGTAAAATTTTGCTAGCTTGCACTTTGCAAAGTAAGCAAAAATGACACTTCTAAAAAGAGAAGAAAGAGCTTGCTATCTTGAACATCACCAAAAAATTAATAGATTGCCTATCTTAAGAAACAAAAATGTAAACTTGCATAATTTGCAATCTAGCACATCTTTAAAATTAATGATAATTTGATGATTATGCATGTTGTAAAGTGATGCTAAATTTGCTAGCTTGCATGATGATAAAACTGAATATTATGATTATATTGCAATGATTTGAACTTCTATATCCAAATACTTGATAGTTGTAACTTCTCCTTTTTGTTGATGACAAAAGGGGAGAAGTATGATCATGTTATGCATGATGACGTGTTGCAAATATTTATGATAAAATTTGCAATGACTTGAATTCAACTTGAATTCAAGGTTCTATCAATATGACATATTGATAGGAGTTAAGGTTAACTCCATCATCAATTGGTTATCATCATCAAAAAGGGGGAGATTGTTGAATCTCGGATTTTGATTATGAAACCAATTGATAAGTGTTTATGATTTGATCTGCGTTTTGAGTGATGCAGGATGCTTCGATCAGGATGAGACAATTAAAGCAGGAAGAATCATGTTGGGCCAGTGGAACATGTCAGAAGATTGGACGTCTAGCTGGAGGATCGGATGACGTATCGACAGAAGGCTTCAGGCCATGGATTCGGATATCGGGCTAAGAAGAGTAGAAATTGTGCCAAGGATATCGGAGTTACGGAGGTCAACTGGCCAATTAGGCAACAGGCCGTAAGAGAGGACGATACATCGAAGAATCGGACGAAGCGTCGATGGACCAATAACATGTCGGACAATATGATTCATGCTTAGTAATAATTGTCTAGATCAAAGTGTGTTTTTATATGTGCAGGATTAACTATGATTGCAAGGCATAAAGCAAAATGAAGTCCCGGAATCAAGAATGCGATTTCGTTGGGAGTTCGAGAGTTTATCGGAAGTTCGGACGGTCATCGGAAGTTCTATCAGAATTGATCGAGAATTCCCAAAGCTTGCCAAAAAAGCTCATCGGAACTCGCTAAGAAGATCATCATGAAGTCCAAGAGCTTGCCGAGAGTCCGCTGGAACATTGTCGAGAGATCGTTGGAAGTTCGCCGGAAGCTCGTCGGAAGAAACCTAGACTTATGAACTTTGTTTAGCTTAGTAAATGTCTTGAAATTAATAGTTAGTACATAATAGGGATTAAAATTGGGCCAACCCAATTAGGGGATAGTTGGGCTAAGTTTGGGCTGTGTTGGGCCAAGAGAAATGATCAAATAGTGACCAAACAAGTGAAACCATCATGGCATAGTCTCCGAGACTATGTCAGGCAGTGGTACCTCCAATCTGGGTGGTGGTACCACCTAGATTCAGTCTCTGAGACTGTTTGGGTGATGGTACCACCCAGTGTCAAGCTGCAAGCGGTGGTACCGCCCAGTGTAGGCGGTGGTATAGCTCATACCCTGAAATTTCGGGGGTTTGAAGTTTGTGCTCAAAATTTGAATTCATTTGAGGCCTATAAATACCCCAGCTATTCCTGCATAGATAAGCAAGAAATATTGAGCAAAACCCTATGATTCTAAAGTTTTAAACCTTAGAAAGTTGAGTTCCCTCCTCCCAAAGCTTAGAGAGAGTTCTAAGGGAGGTGTGAAGGGATACCTTATAAAAGAGGGTTGTAAAAGGCTGTCTCCTAAACCTGTGAAAAGGAGAAGAGGGTGTAAAAGGGTAGTTGGTCTTTGCCCATTGAAAGAATACTGATAGTGGATGCCGGTGGCCTCGACGGAAAAGGAATCGACGAATTGGATTAGGTCACGACGACCGAACCACTATAAAAATCTGGTTTGCGTTTCTTTTGTACAATTTACTTTACTACAAACCACTTTACTTACTTTACATCCACTATGCTTTTCCATATTCTTTCAAAGTTAATACCTTTATGAAACGATTTTTTGTCGGAAACAGATTTAATTACAATAAAGTTTTGAACTGACGTAATTTTTACCGCTGCACTAATTCACCCCCCCCCCCCCTTAGTGCCAACTCTTTACCTAACATGTTCTGTATGAGTACTCTGCTCTTTGATACCAGACTTATAGGTCTGGAGGTTTCAGATCTAGCACAGCCAACCATCGGGAGTAGTAGCCAACCTTACGAGGACTATTGAGTGTCGATAGAGGATCATCTGCTCTCAGTGTCATGAGAGGAATATCCTATGTGTTATTGCTAAGAAAAATCCCTAGCCATGGTCATTCGAATTGAAAAAGAAAGAGTTCTCCGGGAGAATCCGATTAAATCGAGACTCGAGTAGAAACCGTATGGGTCTAACAGCACCATGCCCGGTATACGGTCTCTGGGATATTTGATGGATGAGGAACTATAGGTATATGGTAATTGAGGATAGATAGGTCCAATGAATTGAATTCTCTTATTTCTGTCAGGATCGAGTCGGCACTCGGGGGGGAATAAATTAGTGCAGTAAATAAAAATGACGTCAGTTCGAAAAATCTTCATTTCGATAAAATCATTTCAGAAATATACTTGACTTAAAAGCGTATGGAAGAGTGTAATGAGAAAGTAAAGCAAGTAAGGCAGTTTGCAGTAAAGGTAAATTGCTCAAATATAAATACAAACCGAGTTTTATAGTGGTTCGGTCGTCGTAACCTATATCCACTCTCGATTCTTCTTTTATCGATGCCACCGGCATCCACTAACGATCTTCCTTCAATGGGCGAAGAACAACTACCCTTTTATACTCTTTCTCCTTTTTACGGGTTTAGGAGACAACCCTTACAAGCCTCTTTTTCTTATACCCCACTTCTCCCTTTAGACAAACTTCTAAATACCAAGAAGAAGTGATCCTAAATTCTAAGAGAATTTCCCAATTTTTTCTCAAGTATTTTTCCCCCTTTTTCAACTCAATTTCATGCTCAATTCTTAATGCTTCATGTAGAAATAGCTGGGGTATTTATAGACCCCAATTAGCTTAAAAAATGTAGCCAAAAAAGGTCTCATCCTATGTTTCTTGGGTACTAGCAGTACCACCACCTGTGGTGGGTGGTACCACCGCCTGCAGCACTGACATTAGGTGGTACTATTGCTTGGGAGACTGTGTCTGGGTGTTACTACCGCCCAGATTGGCAATACCACCGCATGACAGTGTTAGGACTCTAGCTAGGAGAGTCCTAATTGAGAGGGACATTCATGTAATACCTATCTAAGCTGACCCCTATTAAAGAGGTGAAGAGGCCGGCTAGGGTTAGGAGGTTGTTTCTTAGAGAAGAATTAGGAGTTGTAAAGGAATAGGAGTCTTGAGTATGTTGAATCTCGGATTTTGATGATGAAGTCAATTGTCAATTGTTTGTCTAATCTGTGTGTTGAGATAAGTGTGCAGAATTAACTACGATGAAAGTAAGACATGCAGCAGGAGTTGCACCGGAGTCATGACAATGATCACGTTGGGAGTTCAAGAGCTCGACGGAAGTTCGGACAATCGTCGGAGGTTCTGCGGGAACAAATCCGAGAAGTCCAGAAGCTTGCTAAAGGAGCTTGTCGGAACTTGCCAAGTGGATCGTCGCAAGTCCAGGAGTTTGCCGGAAGTCCGCAGGAGGATCACCGAGGGTTCGTTGGATGATCGACGGAAGTTCGTCGGAAACTCGCCGGAAGAAGCGATTGACGCACCGGAGCAAGCTGCAGAATATGTCTTAGGAAATAATCATAGTTAGCACATTGATTAAGTTAGAAATGGGAGGTGATCCCATTAGCTTAATCTTGGGGCAATTGGGCCCCTGAAAGAATCAAATTGGGCCGAATGGATTAACCCATTCGGACCCTGATTGCTGTGGGAGGTGCAACCGCCCAAGCCAGGAGGTAGCACCGCCCAGGCTATGTCTCCCAGCGAGACTGGGCGGTGCAACCGCCCCAGCCAAGAGGTGGCACCGCCCCGGGCTCCGTCTCCAAGCAAGACTGGGCGGTGCAACCTCTTCTGTCAAGAGGTAGCACCGCCAAAGCTCAAGTTTTGAGCTCTGCCAGGCGTTGCAACCTCCCCAATCAGGCGGTGCAACCGCCTGAGCTCGGTCTTCGAGCTCTGGCAGAGAGGTGCAACCGCCCCTGACAGAGGTGGCACCGCCTAGAGGCTCAGTCTTCGAGCTCTGCCAGGCGGTGCAACCGCCCCAGTCAGGAGGTGCAACCGCCTGATCCCAGAATTCCGGGAATTGACAGATTTGAGCTCCAAATTTGAACTGGGTTGGGGCTTATAAATACCCCACCCATTCAGCACTGAAAGCACAGAACACACACTCGAAATCTTGCTGTCTTTCTGTGGTTCTTAGAGCTCAAAACTGCTAGTTCTCCTCTTTCTGTTCTTCAAAGTTTGAGTTGTAAAGAGAGGAGAGAAAACTTCTGTAAGGGTTTTTTTTTTTTTTTTGGTAAGTAAAAGTAAATTGATTATGTGTAAAGTTTCTACAACTAGCTTTATCTATACATGTCATAGACAAAGCCAAGTAACTCATAGAGTGCGAATGCGATAGTTATGACTACACATGCTGTAGACTATAACTACCTGTGGGTACATTATTTGGCATCATTCCCAAGATCTTTAGCTAATAGCAAAATTAAATTTGATAAAAAATATCTTTTTCTCTTCGGGTGAAGTGCTCGGTTTTGAGATCATGCTCCATACAAGATCTTGAGTCTCTAATAATCTCTTTCAAGAGCTGAGCATTGTTTGTGTGTTGACATTCAAAGATTCTATTACATCTCTCCTTCCACATCCACCAAATAGCGCATCTGAAAGTAACCTTTGCCAGTTGTGTAAGAGGCCCATTTCTTGAGAAACATTGCATAAGGTCGCCTAGTTCTTGGTGCAAGTTTGGTTGCGGCAGTCTATTGAGTTCAAATCGCTGGAGAATCTCCTTCCATATCCATTTTGTATAATCACAAGCAAAATAGAGGTGGTCAACTGTTTCTTCTTGTTGCAAACAAAGGGAGCATCGGTTAACATGATAGATACCTCTTCTTTTCATATTGTCTATTGTAGGTAGTTTATTGAGAAGGGCCTGCCATGTACATAAGGAGTGTCTTTGTGATCCCGGTCGATCCCATGTCCAACTGCTTGGGACCCACTTGTTATTTCTTTGCCTAATTTGATTCCATGCAGATGTGGCACTAAATTTGCCATTGTCATGAGGCCAAATAAGTGTATCTGAAGAGTTGTTCCTGATTGGAATAGCTATGATAGTCGGCCAAAGTGATAACATTTCGAGAGAAATAGGATTAGGGAGACACCAAGTACCGTTAGCAATGAACTCGGAAACCTTCCAATCTTTGGGAGCCCCAAGATCTTTTCGTATTCTGTCGCCATATAATTGAAATATACTCTTCCCATTCACCCAAGGATCGTACCACATATTAGTACTTGTTCCAGAAGAGATTGCATACGAAATGTGTTTGATTAGCTAATTCCTTGCCTTTAAAATTCCTTTCCAAGCTGCAGAGTGGTATGTTCTTGTTGAAATTTCCCAGATTGATTCCTTTGAAAGATACCTAGCAGAAACCCATTGTGACCATAAGGAACATTTGTTTTGCAAAAGATCCCATAATTGTTGTACCAGGCATGCTTGATTCCAATCTCTAGTATTTCTCAAGTTTAGCCCCCCTTCATATTTCCAAGGAGGCCGATCCCCTAAAGAGATCAACCCCAAGTTTAGAATCTGCAAGGGTTCTAGCACCTGGTATCAGAGCAGCGTTCTTGGCGTCTCGCTGCCCTTCCACAGCCATCCATTAACCCTCTACAACCATTCAAAGCAATTCCCACAATTGCTTAAAAGATCGTCACCGAATTCCGTCATCATCTCCACCACCACGGATCATCCTTTGATCTCCCCGTGAATTGCAACAGGTTCTGGTTTCCTACCTTACTGCTGCTGCAATTTAGTTATCCTTATTCGAAAATCCAAAAAAAAAAAAAAAAAATCGTTCCTATATTGCTGCATAAACTTTTCGTCACAAAGTTTTCATCTCTACGATGAAAGATACATTGCAGAATTCCAGCCGCATAGCACCATCTGTTTGATCTTGCTACTGTGCTTTTTCCATCCAATTTCTACGAAATTTTTATGACATCTTTGACACTTCTTAACAGTGGATTTCCCTTTGGTTTCATCAAAAAATTCTCAATATAAACTATTGATCTTTTATGTCCAATTTGCTGCACTTGAAGTTCAGAATTCAAGCCGCATAGCACCATCTGTTTGATCTTGCTACTGTGCTTTTTCTATCTAAATTTCTACGAAATTTTTATGACATCTTTGACACTTCCTAACAGTAGATTTCCCTTTAGTTTCATCGAAAAATTCTCAATATAAACTACTGATCTTTTATGTCCAATCTGCTGCACTTGAAAATCTATGCTGCAGAAAAGTTCAGCTGCATATCGTTGCCTTAACCCATCTATTTACAATCTTTTTGAATGAAATTTCTTATACACTTCATAGATCATCTTGGCTTCCATCTAAGATTGATCTATTAAGAAATTCATCTCTAAAAATGATTTTATGTTGCTGCAAATTTTCATCGTAACCCGCTGAAATTTTTCGACGATAATTCTGCAATTGCAACTTGCACCAATTTCCTTGCTGTTATACTGCCGAAATTTTCTTAATTAAATTAGATATCCTTGCTGTCATATAAACTGTGATTTTGCTATTAATTCCCTCCTCAATTCTCTCAAGTTTTTGGTGGAAATTACGTCGAGAAACCGTTGTTTCTTCGACGACAATTCTACTCTTACAAGACAGCACATACTTGCTGCAACTTCCACTTATTTCTATCAAACCTTTGCTACCATCTACCATAGATCCAAAACTTTCATCTACAGCCCTAAAACTCCACCAAACCACACCCTCAAACTGCACCCAAAAGAGCCACAAAACAAGCCTAAACCGTAGCCTACATCCACCGATCTACCAACCCTTTCGACAACACCTCTCTCAACCAATACATGCCTTTAACCCGACAACAAAAGAGAGATCTTAACATCACAGATTTGGCGGCATATACTATGGCATCTAAGGAGGTAATCAATGCTAAATTCGAAGCCTTCGAGGCACGAATGGAGGATAAGATTCAGACGCTCTTTACCGAACTCAGATTGGGCCGACCACTAAGCACGAAGAAATCACATCAAGGAGAGAGCTATGCCCAATCGCACCGAGCCCAAAGATATGACTTCCAAGAGAGGGAAAGCTCTATGACTGACCTCAACTATCCATGCATAAGAGTGGACTTCCCTAGATGGGAAGAAGGAGACCCGATTGGTTGGATCTCATGCGCGGAGCGATATTTTCAATACCACAAAACCGCGGATGCATCTATGGCGAAAATTACAGCTATACATCTTGAAGGGGATGCTATACAGTGGTTTGACTGGTTTGAACATACTTATGGAGTCCTTTCATGGTGACAATTCAAAGAAGGACTGCTGATCCGCTTCAGACCAACCGATTACGAGAATATTGACGGACAACTAGCAAAGATCCGACAAACCTCTACCATTCAAGAGTACCAAACCAGGTTTGAATGGTTATCTAATTAAACTCATGATTGGTCTCAAAAACAGCTATTGAGGACCTTCATTGAGGGCTTGAAGCCGGAGATCCGAGGAGAAGTTAAAACGCGACAACCGTATATGCTTATGGCAGCCATCTCTTTCGCACGACATCAAGAGGAGCAATTGAACCATGAAGCTCGGAGGACTAGGGTCGCTCCTCAACCAGTAATATTAAAGCCCTTAGCCCCCCCTATTGTCGACCAAGTCCCTACACCAAAGAGGTTAACAAGAGAAGAGTTTCGGGAGCGATATGCGAAGGGGTTATGTTGGCATTGTGACGAGTCGTGGAGCCGTGAGCATCGCTGTAGTAAAGGGAGACTTCTTATGATTGAACCAATAGAAGAAGAGGTCATTGAACATCCAGAAGAGAGCCTTGAACATGAAGAAAAAGATGCAGAAGAAGAGCCACAACCGACTGAAGTTACGGTACATGCACTAGCCGGCTACTCAAACCCGCAAACGATGAAAGTTGGAGGCCTTCTCAAACAACAACCGATCACTGTTCTCATCGACACGGGCAGTTCTAATAACTTTCTAAATAGTAAGGTTACTATCCAGATGGCCTTACCTATTGAGAATTGTAGTAGGTTTGACGTTAAATTCGTCGACGGACGGATTTTGAATTGTGATCGTAGGCACCCGCAGGAGAAACTATTACTGCAGGACCAAGAGATAATTGCAGATTTCTTCCTTCTCCCTCCTGATGATCATAAGGCCATGTTCATAATTAAATGGTTGATGACATTAGGTGATATTTCTTGAAATTTTATGCAACTAATTATGAAATTTTACAGTAAGGAGAAACAGGTGATACTGAACGAGAGACGTGGGGGCAACATAACGATGATTTGCACACAACAAATAGAGAAGGTTTTTCATAAAGCATGCAGCAGATTTTTTATACAACTTGAGCAGCAAACTAAGGGAGAGCCAATACAATTTGAAGATCCAAACCTACTTCCTTTGCTTGCTGAATTTTCAGATATATTTGACGAACCGTACAACCTACCTCTTACCCGTCGGCATGATCATTATATAATGATTCTTTCAGGCAAACCTCCAGCAAATACTCGGCCATATCAATATCTATATCTCCAGAAGGATGAAATAGAAAGGATTATAAAAGAAATACTCAAAACAAGAGTTATTCGGCCAAGTTGCAACCTCTATTCTTCACCGGTGCTACTTGTACGCAAGAAGGACGGAACATGGCGAATATGCGTTGATTACCGAGCTCTTAATGGTATAACCATCAAGAACAAATACCTTATTCCAATAGCAGATGAATTGCTACATGAAAGGGAGCACAAATCTTCGCAAAACCGGACCTTCGATCCGGGTATTATCAAATACGAGTGTATGAAGAAGTCATACCGAAAACCGCCTTTCGAACACACAACGGCCACTACGAATTTTTACTTTCTTCAACAAAAGGTGAAATATCTTGGGCATATCATATCAGAGGAAGGTGTGACGGTGGACCCCTTCAAAATTGAAGCAATGCAAAACTGGCCTACGAGGAATATAAAATTGCTACATGGCTTTCTGGGTTTAACAGGCTACTACTGCAAGTTCGTGAAAAACTATGGAGAGATTAGTGCACCAGTTACTTCCTTACTGAAAAAAGATGTCTTCCAATGGTCGGACAGAGCCTCCGCTGCCTTCGACAAACTTAAGATAGCCATGACGACGACGCCGGTGCTAACACTACCAGATTTCAACCGACCCTTCATTATTGAGGCCGACGCATCTGGAGTCGGAATTGGAGTCATTCTCATGCAAAATGGTCAACCACTCACATACACTAGCAAGGCATTATCTCCCTCCCATCAAAATAAGTCAACATATGATAAGGAGATGCTTGCCATTGTGCGCGCAGCAACGAGGTGGAGACCCTACTTGATTGGTCGACGATTTCAAATTAAAACCGACCATAAAAGCCTCGAGTACTTTTTGGAGCGAAAGATATCATCCCCTGAGCAGGAAAAATGGGTAACAAAACTTCTTAGATTTGATTATGAAATAACTTACAAAAAGGGGAAAGAGAATATTCTTGCAGATGCGCTTTCGCAGCTACCCGAGCAAGCTGAAGTTTCGGCCATTTCACTTCCAACCAGCAACTTTCTTAAGGATATTAAGATGGAATGGCAGGAAGATTCAGAGACTAGTAAGATTATAAAAAAATTGGAGGAAGCACCAAGCTCCGTGGCTCATTACAATTGGGACTCAAAAGAATTATACTATAAGGGACGCATTGTGCTTATGATAAATTCTACTTGCATCTTCACGAGTAGATTTTGGACCAAGTTATTCTATATGCAGGGTACTAAATTGAAAAGGAGTATGGCATATCACCCACAAATCGACGGCGAGACAGTTGTAAATAGGTGCTTGGAGACAGCCCAAGGCCACCCACCAAATATGACTACCCAAAGAGAACTCCAGACCCAGCGAAGTGCCATTATTGATCGACGGATCGTGACTCGACGACGACGACCCACTAATGAAGTTCTAATACAGTGGGCGAACCTACCAATAGAAGATGCCACTTGGGAGAACTATGACGACTTGAAGATCAAATTTCCAGAATTCATGAATCATCAGCCTCGAGGACAAGGCTGAATTGAAGAGGGCGGGTCTGTTAGGACTCTAGCTTGGAGAGTCCTAATTGAGAGGGACATTCATGTAAAACTGTTAGGACACTAGCTAGGAGAGTCCTAATTGAGAGGGACATTCTGTTAGGACTCTAGCTAGGAGAGTCCTAATTGAGAGGGGCATTCATGTAGGAGGTGTTTTCTTAGAGAAGAATTAGGAGTTGTAAGGGAATAGGAGTCTTGACTAGGAGTCCTATTAGGAGTTGGTTAGAAGTAAGAGTCTTAAGTAGGAGTCCTATTAGGAGTTAGGGTTTAGAAGCCCTATAAATAGCCATGTATTCCTTCTCTTTTCATAAGCAATAGATGAATCTTTTCTGCAGCCTTTGAGCAGCAACTTGGAGGGAGGAACCCCTATAGAGTTCCAAGGAGGCCGATCCCCTAAAGAGATCAACCCCAAGTTTAGAATCTGCAAGGGTTCTAACAGGAATCTTGTCGAAAATGGTTTTTCGAAGTCTTCTCTTCCAATGATCGATTGGAATGATTTGGAGAAGAAGGCTTTCGCTCTCAATGCAAAGGCTATGAATGCCTTATTTTGCGCACTTGATAAAAATGAGTTTAATCGTGTTTCGATTTGTGAAACTGCATTTGATATTTAGCACACACTCGAAGTGACTCATGAAGGCACAAGTAGAGTGAAAGAGTCAAAAATCAATCTTTTGTTACACTCTTTCGAACTTTTCCGAATGAAACCGAGTGAGACTATTGGCGACACGGTTACCCGTTTCACGGATGTCGTCAATGGCCTAAAAGGACTCGGAAAAAGTTTTTCGGATTTTAAGCTCGTAAATAAGATTCTAAGATCCCTTCCTAAAAGTTGGGATCCTAAAGTCACTGCTATTCAAGAGGCAAAAGATCTAAACAACTTCCCTCTTGAAGAACTAATTGGGTCATTAATGACCTACGAGATGACTTGCAAAGCTCATGAAGAGCAAGAAGACATCCTTCCAAAGAACATTAAGGATATGACACTTAAAACTTTGGAAGACCACTTGAAAGAAAACTCAAGTGATGAGAACTGTGACGATGACTTGGCACTTCTAACAAGAAAATTTAAAAAATTCATTAAAAGAAACAAGTTTAAAAATGACACTAAAAATAAACTTGAACCCAAGAAGGACCAAGTTATTTGCTATGAGTGCAAAAAGCCGGGACGCTACAAGAGTGATTGTCCCCAAGCCAAAAAGAGAACAATAAAGAAGAAGGCACTCAAAGCAACATTGGATGATTCGAGCACATCCGAAGAAGAGGAGTCCAACACCGAGCAAATTGCTCATTACGCCTTAATAGCCATCGGAGAAGAGGTAACGAATTTATTAGATGCTGATTTATCTTTCGATGAATTATTTGCTAGTCAAAGGTGCCCAGCAAGCCAATCACGTGAGTGATGGCACGTATGACTTGATACAGAATCTTTTTGCTTATTATATTTTGGCGTATATCACTTTATAACTATTGCATAAATGCATATATATATTGTGATGTCCTTGGATTTGTGCAATGGGAATCGGATCGTGATGAGATCACGATAATGAGATCGATTCACCTTTAAACACATATCCTAAATAATCCCGGTCATAGGTTACTCGAGAGGGACATCGTGATAACCGGATAGACTGGTGTGCTGTATACCCGTCCATATGATGGATGCAGCTGGTCTCATAGCTGCTCGTGTAGGGACACTAGGGATACAGTACTGGTGCTCATTGGAGAATGAGTTCACTGATTGATCCGCTTACGGAATGTTGGATGGTTGATGATGCCTTATTGTCAGACAGCGATTCCGTAATCCTAGTGGTGTATCTGGTCCTTAGACTTGAGACACCAAGGATGTCCTGTATGAGTGCTCCACTCTTTGATACCAGACTTATAGGTTTGGCTGTCCCCAGATCTAGTACAGCTAGTCATTGGGAGTGGTAGTCGACCTTACGAGGGCTATTGAGTGTCAATAGAGGATCATCCACTCTCGGCGTCATGAGAGGAATATCCTATGTGTTCTTGCTCAGACAAATCCCTGGCCAGGGTCATTCGGGTTGAGAGAGAAAGAGTTCTCCGGGAGAATCCGATTAGAGCGATACTCGAGTAGAAACCGTATGGGTCTGACAGCACCATGCTCGATATACGGTCTCTGGGATATTAGATGGATGAGGGACTATAGGTACATGGTAACTGAGGACAGACAGGTCCAATGGATTGGATTCCCCTGTATCGTCTGGGGACTACGGCGTAGTGGCCTAGTACGTCCGTAGTCGATGAGTCAAGTGAATTATTACAGAGATAATAATTCACTCAGTCAGAAGGAGTTCTGACAGGTATGACTCACGGCCAGCTCGATATTGGGCCTAGAGGGTCACACACATATGGTAGGCATTGCGATAAGTAAAGGTTCGGATATGAGATATCCGGCGGAGCCCTTGTCTTATTGGATGCAGATCCAATACCCACTAGGGAAGGACCCATTAGGGTTTGACACGGGATCTCTATAAATAGGAGGGATTCACAGCCTCATAGGCTAGAGTCTTTGCTTGCCTTTCCTATTCTCCTCTCCCTCTCCACCTCAGAGTAGGCCTGGAGTCTTGAGGAGCGTCGTCGCAACCCTGCTGTGTGGATCACCGCTAGAGAGGAGGACGCTTGACCTCCTTCACCCTCTCCTAAGGATCTGCAAGGAAACAGGGATATACGATCTCCCTAGGTAACACAATCTCTATACGCAGTTTTGTGTTTTGCGGATTTTTGCGCACCAATCTTCGCACGACGACGAACATCTTTTTGGGAATCGGGGATTTTTGTTTTCTTGTTCTTCCGCTGCGCATATGATGTCGCCCCCAATGATTTCCCAACAGTGGTATCAGAGCCAGGTTGTTCGTGCGAATGATTGGTTTTGAACTGCGTGTGTTGTGTTTAGGAAGAATATTGACGTCAAAATCGTTGACGCAAAAGCGAGAAAGGGCAGCAACAGTTGCTGCCCTCGATCTGCGTGCGTGCAGCGCAGCCGAAGGCAGGCAGCACAGCACCGGCGCATGCGCAAGCGCTGTGCTTGCAGCAGCCGGTCGGCGGCCTGCTTGCAGCAGGCTTGCTGCCCTGCGGCGCCTCTGCCCATGGGCTACCAGCCCCGCCGGCAGCAAGCCTGCTGCAAGCAGGCCGCCGACCGCAAGGCAGCGGAGTCTGCCGCCGCAGGGCAGCGACGCCTGCCGCCGCTGCTCCCGCGGGCGAAACCCCCCCCACAGGGGCGGCCGCCCGGCGGGACAGCACCCCCTGCGGAGGCAGCGGCGCCCGAAGGGGGCGCCCACCCGCAGCGGCAGCGCCGCCAGCGGGCGTGCCGCCTGCAGGCGAGGGCAGTGCCCTCATTCGCCGCACAGGCCGCTGCCAGCAGGGTGGCGGCGTCGGCGGCAGCAGCAAAGGATAGTAGGGCATTAGGGTTTTCTGGAAAAAAGACAGTTTTGCCCCTTGGAATTTGAGAAATTCCAGTTTCTGTCTTTTGTCCAAATTACGAAAATACCCCTATAAATTCAGAAATTCCCTACATGTCCCTGATTTCAGAAAATATTAATTAATTAAAAGGTTTAGTTGATTATTATTTTTATTATTATCTAGTAGTCCTACATGATGATGATTATTTATACATGTGATGTATGATGTGTGGATGGATGATCATGGACCGTGTGATGTGTGTACTTGTGATTATTATTATTGAGGTCTGCGAGCCTCCATTATATTTCTCGTTTATTGTCAGGCCTGTGTGCCTATGATTAAGTTGTAATCACATGAGGAGGCGCAGTGGGAGCGTGGATGCGATAGCGGGACCCACGAGACGGACGATCGTGATGCATGAAGATGCATCAAGATGTCGACGGAACCGACGAGGACGAGATAAACGATCACAGGGCATGGAGATGCACCGTTGCACACATAGATCTTAATGTGAGTGATTAGGCCTACTGGCTCGGGCCTAATCACATTAGGTTGTGGTCCATGATCATCTGGTGTAATTGATTATACACATACTAGATAAGTATATATATTTGCATGCGATGTAGATATATATTAAATATGTATATGTGTGACATGTCATATTAGGAGACCAAATCATAAAAACATCTCTCGATAATATTAAGTCGGTAAACGTGAGGCAATTAGATTGACCCACGTGGCCTTCCATCGTTATGAGTAGGAACCGATTCCCGGTGTAGGTTGAGTTGGTCGAGTCCCTCGAGACTCACCTATATCGCGATTCGCTATCTTGCTTACGACATAGAGATGTCACCGGTGACCTGAGGACATGGTATACTTGGTCGAGTCCCTCGAGGGTATATCATCAAATCAGACTCATCTTGTAACGAAGGTGTTGACTTAACCAAGCATCATGGTTAGTTGAGTCCCTCGAGGCCATGGTGATTTGGAGGCCGAATAAGACGGGAATCACAAGGAGTTGTGATTGGTAAGAGTTGCCTACCTTTTAGGCTTAGTGTGATTGGTCGAGTCCCTCGAGGTTACACTAAGACGCTGATTGGATCCTGATCCCCACTAGAAGTCTGCCGGAGACTTTCGTTTCACGTGCTGAGGGTGTCGCGTGACTCGTTAGTAAAATAGTGGGAGTATATTAAGAAAGAAGTCCATATCTTGATAGTTTATTTCTTGCAAAATCTGCATGTTATTCATTTCTGCTACATCTTTATTTTCAGAAAATGTCACTTTCAAATCCCTTACGTGACATACTTGATGTCAACCGCCTCACTGGTCCAAATTATACGGATTGGCTCCGTAACTTGAGAATTGTTCTCACAGCGGAGAAAATCGTGTACGTCCTTGATACAGTGATGCCTACGCCCGAAGAAGGGGCAAGCGAGGATGAGATCGCTCGCTACGTGAAGTACATTGATGACTCCACTCTTGCTCAGTGCTATATGTTGGGCTCTATGTGTAATATCCCATTAGTCCCACATCGGAAGTGGGGAATGTGTATGATTAGCTTATAAGAGCCTGATGAGTGTACTACGTTACCTCCCGCTTAAGCATTTTGGTCCGCCATTGAGGACCAAAATGGAGATATCGGTCAGTTAGCTCATCAGACCCGGGTCGTGACATTTGGTATCAGAGCCGACCTAGCATTAGGGTAGGGTGAGAGGGCTGCAGTAGGAAAGGGCTACTCGTGGATGGAGTCAGAGAACTCATCACGGCGTGGAGCCACCACTGAGTTAAACCTCATATGCACTATGCTAGGGTTCGATCTGGGTTATGTCTGGCCTTGACGAGGACGTCAAGCTAATTGGGTTGGGGATAATGTAATATCCCATTAGTCCCACATCGGAAGTGGGGAATGTGTATGATTAGCTTATAAGGGCCTGATGAGTGTACTACGTTACCTCCCGCTTAAGCATTTTGGTCCGCCGCTCATCAGACCCGGGTCGTGACACCATGACTCCAGAGTTACAGAGACAACATGAAAAGATGGATGCCAGATCCATTCTCCTACATGTCCGTAAATTGTTTGAGGAACAGGGAAGGACTCAACGATATGAGATATCCAAGAGCCTTTTCCGCGCTAGGATGACTGAGGGGACACCGGTTCAGAACCATGTCCTAAAGATGATTGAGTGGATGGAGAAACTCACAGGTCTAGGAATGGTCCTAGAGGATAACTTGTGTGTGGACATTGTGCTTCAGTCTCTACCAGATTCCTTTTCACAGTTCATAATGAATTTTAATATGAACAAGCTTGAGGTGACTCTCCCAGAGAGCTCCTCAATATGTTGAGGGAGGCAGAGAATACTATTAAGAAAGAGAAGCCAGTTCTCTACACTGGTGAGACCAGAAAGAAAAGGAAAGCAGAAAGGTCCCTTAAGATGGGAAAGGGCAAGGGCAAACAAGGTAAAGCAAAGGTTGCTAAGAAAGACCCAACAAAGGACAAAGGCCAGTGCTTCCACTATGGTAAAGATGGGCACTGGAAGAGAAACTGCAAAGAGTACCTTGCAGAAAGGGCGAAACAAAAGCTTGATGAAGCTTCAGGTACATTCATGATCAGTCTCCATTTGTCAGAATCTTATGATAACACATGGGTATTGGATACCGGTAGTGCTTATCATATATGCAATTCGTTGCAGGTTCTGGCAAGGCCTAGGAGACTAGAGAGAGGCGAGATGGACCTCAAGATGGGTAATGGAGCAAAAGTTGCTGTATTAGCTGTTGGCGAGGTCGCCCTACATCTGCCTAGTGGAGCTTTTATTGCATTAGATGCATGTTATTTTGTTCCTTCTATTATCAAAAACATTATCTCCATTTCATGTTTAACAGTTAGTGGATATAAATTTGTTTTTGAGAACAATGGTTGTTCGATATTATTAGATGATAAGATCATCACGAAAGGAACATTGCATAATGGTTTATTTATGTTAGACACCACTCCACATATCATGAATGTAAATGTGTCCAAAAGGAAACGAGATGAGTTGAACAGTGCATACCTGTGGCATTGTAGGCTAGGTCACATCCATGAAAGAAGGATTCAAAAGTTGCTAAATGATGGATATCTAGATCCATTCGACTATATGTCTTATGCAACTTGTGAGCCTTGCATTCGTGGAAAATTGACCAACTCTCCATTTAGTGGAACTGGAGAGAGAGCCACTGAGTTGTTGGAACTCATACATAGTGATGTATGTGGACCCATGTCAACTAATGCCATTGGAGGTTACTCCTACTTTATTACATTTACTGATGATTTCTCAAGGTATGGATATGTGTACTTAATGAAGTACAAGTCCGAGGCCTTTGAGAAATTCAGAAAGTATAAGAATGAGGTGGAGAACCAGACTGGAAAGAGTATCAAAACTCTTCGATCAGATCAAGGATGTGAGTACTTAAGTACAGAGTTTACTCAGTTCCTCAAGGACTATGGGATATTATCCCAATGGACACCTCCTTACACACCTCAGCTCAATGGTGTCTCTGAAAGGAGAAATCGTACGTTATTAGATATGGTACGGTCCATGATGAGTTTCGCTGACCTACCCATCTCATTCTGGGGATATGCCCTAGAAACCGCAGCTTACCTTCTGAACAGAGTTCCAACTAAGTCGGTAGTGTCTACACTATATGAGATATGGAAAGGGAAGAAGTCTGATCTTAAGGTTGTTAAGATTTGGGGCTGCCCAGCCCACGTTAAAAGACACAACCCCGATAAGTTAGAATCAAGGACAGAGCGATGCATATTTGTGGGATACCCCAAGGAAACTTGTGGGTATTACTTCTATCATCTCGAGGACCAAAAGATCTTTGTAGCTAAGAGAGCAGTGTTCCTTGAGAAGGAACACATTCTTGGCGGAGATAGTGGGAGAATGATAGAGTTGAGCGAGGTTGGAGAACCAAGCTCAAGCACCACTCTACAACCCAAGTCTGTTCAGGTACCTAATACACAAGTTTCAACTTTACGCAGGTCTGATATCACATCCTCCTGAGAGATATGTGGGACATATTAGAGGAGAGGATGTTGAGGATATTGATCCTCAGACCTATGAGGAGGCTATTATGAGTATAGACTCCGGGAAGTGGCAAGAAGCCATGAATTCTGAGATTGATTCTATATACTCCAATAAGGTTTGGAACCTAGTTAATGCGCCCGAAGGTATTGTACCCATCGGTTGCAAATGGATCTTTAAGAAAAAGATCGGAGTAGATGGAAAGGTAGAGACCTATAAAGTAAGGCTAGTGGCTAAAGGGTATCGTCAAAGGCAAGGTGTTGACTACGACGAAACCTTCTCACCCGTAGCAATGCTAAAATCCATTAGAATTCTATTGGCTATTGCAGCACACTATGATTATGAGATCTGGCAGATGGATGTGAAAACCGCATTCCTCAATGGGAACCTCGAGGAGGAGGTGTATATGATGCAACCTGAGGGATTCGTGTCCAAGAACTGCCCAGATAAGGTGTGTAGGTTGCTTAGATCCATTTATGGACTAAAGCAAGCTTCCCGAAGTTGGAACATAAGATTTGATGAGTCAATCAGATCTTATGACTTCGTTAAGAACGAAGATGAGCCTTGTGTGTACAGAAAGGTAAGTGGGAGCGCTATCACCTTTTTGGTGTTATATGTGGATGACATCCTCATCATTGGGAATGATGTAGGAATGCTATCCACAGTAAAGACTTGGTTATCTAGACACTTCTCCATTAAGGACTTAGGGGAAGCATCCTATATCTTGTGGATTAAAATCTATAGAGATAGATCCAAGAGGATGCTTGGCTTGTCCCAATCCAGGTACATAGAAACCATTGTCAAAATGTTTGGCATTGAAAATTCCAGAAGAAAGGGCAAACATGAATATGATACCTTATGCCTCAGCAATAGGGTCTATCATGTATGTCATGCTATGTACTAGGCCTGATATAGCGCATGCTCTGAGTGTCACGAGCAGGTATCAGGCGGATCCAGGCTTGGAGCACTAGAAAGCAGTAAAGTGTATCCTTAAGTACTTGAGAAGGACTAAGGATCTTTTACTAGTATATGGAGGTAATAGCCTTAAGGTTGAAGGCTACACAGACTCAAGTTTTCAGTCTGATGTCGATGATAGCAAGTCGAATTCAGGGTATGTGTACACCTTGAATGGAGGAGCAGTGTGCTGGAAGAGTTCCAAGCAAGATACTACTGCTGACTCGACCACAGAGGCGGAGTATATTGCTGCATCAGATGCAGCAAAGGAGGGAGTCTGGGTGAAGAAGTTCATCACAGATTTGGGAGTCGATACAGATAGCGACAAGTCGACTTCCTTATATTGCGACAACTATGGGGTAATTACTCAAATAAGGGAACCCAGGTCTCATCAGAAGTGTTCTGAGGAGGTTCCAGCTTATAAGAGAGATCGTAACCCGAGGAGATGTAGCAGTGGAAAGAGTTCCATCCGAAGATAACATTGCAGATCCACTGACAAAGCCGTTGTCTCAGATTGTCTTTGAGCGTCACAGGGGTCTGATGGGGATCAGACACATAGGTGATTGGCTTTATAGGTCAAGTGGGAGATTGCTAGTCATAGGTGCCCAGCAAGCCAATCACGTGAGTGATGGCACGTGTGACTTGATACAGAATCTTTTTGCTTATTATATTTTGGCGTATATCACTTTATAACTATTGCATAAATGCATATATATATTGTGATGTCCTTGGATTTGTGCAATGGGAATCGGATCGTGATGAGATCACGATAATGAGATCGATTCACCTTTAAACACATATCCTAAATAATCCCGGTCATAGGTTACTCGAGAGGGACATCGTGATAACCGGATAGACTGGTGTGCTGTATACTCGTCCATATGATGGATGCAGTTGGTCTCATAGCTGCTCGTGTAGGGACACTAGGGATACAGTACAAGTGCTCATTGGAGAATGAGTTCACTGATTGATCCGCTTACGGAATGCTGGATGGTTGATGATGCCTTATTGTCAGACAGCGATTCCGTAGTCCTAGTGGTGTATCTGGTCCTTAGACTTGAGACACCAAGGATGTCCTGTATGAGTGCTCCACTCTTTGATACCAGACTTATAGGTTTGGCTGTCCCCAGATCTAGTACAGCTGGTCATTGGGAGTGGTAGTCGACCTTACGAGGACTATTGAGTGTCAATAGAGGATCATCCACTCTCGGCGTCATGAGAGGAATATCCTATGTGTTCTTGCTCAGACAAATCCCTGGCCAGGGTCATTCGGGTTGAGAGAGAAAGAGTTCTCCGGGAGAATCCGATTAGAGCGAGACTCGAGTAAAAACCGTATGGGTCTGACAACACCATGCTCGATATACGGTCTTTAGGATATTAGATGGATGAGGGACTATAGGTACATGGTAACTGAGGACAAACAGGTCCAATGGATTGGATTCCCCTGTATCGTCTGGGGACTACGGCGTAGTGGCCTAGTACGTCCGTAGTCGATGAGTCAAGTGAATTATTACAGAGATAATAATTCACTCAGTCAGAAGGAGTTCTGACAGGTATGACTCACGGCCAGCTCGATATTGGGCCTAGAGGGTCACACACATATGATAGGCATTGCGATGAGTAGAGGTTCGGATATGAGATATCCGACGGAGCCCTTGTCTTATTGGATGCAGATCCAATACCCACTAGGGAAGGACCCATTAGGGTTTGACACGGGATCTCTATAAATAGGAGGGATTCACAGCCTCATAGGCTAGAGTCTTTGCTTGCCTTTCCTATTCTCCTCTCCCTCTCCACCTCAGAGTAGGCCTGGAGTCTTGAGGAGCGTCGTCGCAACCCTGCTGTGTGGATCACCGCTAGAGAGGAGGACGCTTGACCTCCTTCACCCTCTCCTAAGGATCTGCAAGGAAACAGGGATATACGATCTCCCTAGGTAACACAATCTCTATACGCAGTTTTGTGTTTTGCGGATTTTTGCGCACCGATCTTCGCACGACGACGAACATCTTTTTGGGAATCGGGGATTTTTGTTTTCTTGTTCTTCCGCTGTGCATATGATGTCGCCCCCAATGATTTCCCAACATTATTAAATGCCTTCCATGACTTATTTGATGAATGCAAGATTATCAATAGAAAATACAAACTGCTAAAAAAGGAGCATGATAGTCTTACTTGTGATTTTGATATGTTAAAAACTGAATATCATGATAGTTTAAATTCATGTATCAAATGCCATGATCTAGAAACTCTCCAAAAAGAAAACCTGCTACTTAAGGACACCTTGAAGAAATTCGAGGTTGGTAGCAAGTCATTGAACATGATCCTTGCAAACAAGGGTCACGTTCCAAAAAGGAGTGGAATTGGTTTTGTGAGAAGTCCTCACCTAAATCCAACCACCTTCATAAAAGGCCCCATCTTACATGTTCAACACCAAACCAAATGCAACTTTTGTTACAAATTTGGACACAAGACGCATTATTGTCCATTCAAGAAAATAAATCCAAACAAACTGACTTGGGTTCCTAAAGGAACCATGATAAACTCTATGCAACATGATAAATAATGTAGATCTATCTTTGAGGCACCCAAAAGCAAATGGGTACCTAAAAATCATCCTTTCTTATAGAAACCCACACCATCGCAAGCTAGGAGCAAGAGATGGTGTCACGCCCCTCAAAATATCCATGATTTTTAAAATTTTCGTCACAGACCAATCCAGGATCCAAACTAACGTTTGAGGACACTGAAAACATTCTATTCATATTCACATCCATAAAACCTGTGCAGTTTATAATCATATATCACATCACTCGATAATTCACATTTATGGCAACCCAAGCCAACTTGACAAACATGAACAACATTTATAAATCCACAAGCTAAATAAATTATACAATCAGAACTCCAACTATTCACCACAAGTTCATATCGTCATAAATTAGATTTAACATTCCGAAATTCCAAATAAGAGAGATCTTCTAACACTTTTACACAGTATATCCATTTCGATCATCAGAACAATTCATTACATACAAAATATGCTTATACAACAATAGCATAACAACCAACAGGACTTGCCCATAATTCTGAATAGCTATCCACTGCCTCAGCCCAAATCAAACATCTCGAAGAGTGACAAGCTGACCTGAAAGGTTTATATAACAACGGAGTGAGCCAAAAACGGCTCAGCAAGTGACAAAGCATATTCAGAACAAAAGGAACGGTTTGAAACGAGTAAGGTATCATAATGCAAGGCAGAATACCAGAATTCTCAAGGATACCATCTCAATAGATACCAAATCATACGTATCATGTCATTCATAACATATTTGATCCATAACGAATGGAGCATAGAGTAATTGGAACATATCAATGGCAGATAGGACATTTCAGAACAAATCAGCTCATAGCAAATGGAGCACAGAGTAATTTGGAGCATATCAATGGTAGATAGGACATTTCAGAACATATCAGTTCATAGCAAATGGAGCACAGAATAATTGGAGCATATCAATGGCAAGTAGGACATATAAGAACATATCAGTTCATAGCAAATGGAGCACAGCGTAATTGGAGCATATCAGAAGCAAAGGAAACATATCAAGCTTATCAATGGCATATAAAATGTTCCGAAGCATATCAACGGCATATGGAACATTTCGAAACAAAATCATCAGGGAATGAAGCCTTTCAGAGCATATCGGTACACATATCGTACAAGAGCTCAAACGTCGTCCTTGACGTTGCAATCATATCAATCTTATCCAGAGTATGAACAGAAACAAACTCACCAAAACTCTGGATGTCATATCAAACACATAGAGGGTGTAGTGGGATCTCAGTCAGAATGTGATTCATCCATTTCTGAATGACCACCTGACAAAAGTCTCCCACGTCTGGGAGCTCCATCCACCCACGTCTAGGTGAAGTCAAAGGGGCCGGCAGAGCATCGCAGGCTCTAAGCAATATCCCACAAAGCGGGACCCCACAAAGCGGGCAAATAAGCGCATACCAGAATATCCCACAAAGCGGGACCCCACAAAGCGGGCAAATCAGCGCATACCCTTTACCATTTCTGGCAAAGGTCCAGACAATCCCACAAACACCAGAGTACAAAAGGGCAGTACGAACAATAAATAGCATATATCGGAAGCACACGCGGAACAACAAACGTACATGTGCCTTTACGAGTCAAATATGATGCAAGGAACAAATCTCTCACAAATGTATTCAGATTTGGAAACGAAATGAAAGCAAGAGCATTCAAGGATTCCAAACAATCATATATAGCTCAATTCAAATAAGAAGGTTAGATAAATTCAATGTCAAAATGAATGAACTGGAATAGGCACATATCGGGAGCAAATGCGGAACAATGGAATATACATGTGCCTATATGGGTCAATACGATATAGCATAAACGTTCCACAATGGTTTTCAAGAATGCAATAATTTTAAGGACAAGAGTATACAAGAACTCAAAGCAGTAATATAAAGCTCAATTGAATAAGAAAGCTAAAGGATATCAACTTCCAAAGGAATGAAACCAGAATATGAGAAATCGACCAAAGCTTGATTTCTGGCAGAATACAAGAGGCACATTGAACAAATGATTCAAACTATCAATCGTGCTCCAATTTACTCAGAAATAATCATTGGATAATACTTTCAGATAAGACAGGCTTCATAAGAATTGAAATGTCCAACAGAGAGAGTTACAAATAATTTGGTAAGCAAGTGTCGTAGAACAAAATCTCTGTTGGCAGAATTCATAATGTCAGATTCAACAGATAACTGGGCAGGTGTTTGGATTCCAAATCTTTCAATCCATATATCAAAGAAAGGTCTACGAGTCTAGTTTCCAATGAAATCAGTTTTGAACAAATCAGAGTTTCCAACAAGGACTTATAGGTAGCTCGGTATCAAAAGGTCAGAATCTCAAAAGTTGCACAGATTCGAATCGTTACGTTTAAACAGGAGATATAACAAATGCAAGGCTAGAACAATTCAAGGTTCCTCATATTCAAAGCAAATGTAGAGATAAAAATGGCAGTGAGGAAGATCAGGATACTTGCAATAAGATATATCAGAGCAATTATAGGAGAAACGATCAGGGAACTTGCCTTTAGAAAGGATCGAAACAAGTGGGAAACTTGCAATAGAAGGGATCGAAACAAGTGGGAAACTTGCAATAAGAAGAGTTAGAGCAATTATAGGAGAAACGATCAGGGAACTTGCCTTTCAAATATTTTGATCTGAATATCCAAGGAAGGTGCCAGTCCAATCTTTCTACTTTTCCTCCGTGTCCTCTCTCTGTTTCGTTTTGTGCTCCCGTTTTCTTCCTTTTTTCGTAACTACATCACGTGTCGAACATCGAGGCACAGTCACCTGCTCTCTCTCTTACTCTCATTCCTTCTTTTTCTTTCCCAAACGCAGCTGCCACAGCCGCCGCCGCTGCCGCTGCCACAATCGCAACTGCGGTCACAACCGCAGCCCCCTTCCACTGCACTATTTCCTTCTTCCCTTCTCTCGTTCCTACTCTTTCTCTTTCCCAAAAGCAGCTACTGCAGCTACTGCAGCCACCACCGCTGCCGCAGCCAACGTCGCAGCCGCAGCCGGGGTCGCAGCCACGGCCGCAGCCACCACACTCGCAGCCTCTTCTTCCTCCCCTGCTCTATTTCCTCCTCCTCTTCCAGCTGCAGCTGCCACTGCCGCAGCTGCCACCCCTTCTCCTCTTCCTCTCTTCTTCCTCTCCTTCCCTTTCTCTTCTTCTTCCTTTCCTTCTCTTCTTTCCCAGCCACAGCTGCAGCTGCCATCGCCGCAGCCGCAGCCCCTTCTCCTCTTCCTCTCTTCTTCCTCTCCTTCCCTTTCTCTTCTTCTTCCTTTCCTTTTTCTCTTCCTCTTTCCCTGCCACAGCTGCAGCTGCCACAACCGCAGCCGCAGCTACTTCTTTCCCTTCTCCTCTTCCTTCTCCTTCCTTTCTTCTTCTTCTCTCCCCGCTGCAACTGCTGCAGTCGCGGCCGCAGCCACGGCCGCAACCTCTCCCTCCTCCCCTGCTCATCTTCCTCTTCTTCTTCTCTTCCAGCTGCAGCTGCCATCGCCGCAGCTGCAGCCCCCTTCTTCTCCCCGACGAACAGCACCTCCTTTCCTCTGTTTCCTCCTGCAGGAAACAGAGGTGCCGCCTCTTCACCCGCTTCTACTTCTTCTCTTCTTCCTCACCATCTCTTCCTCTCCTTCTCTTCCAGCTGCAGCTGCCACCGCCGCAGCCGCAGCTCCTCCTTTCCCTTCTCTTCTTCCTCTCCTTCCTTTCTTCTTCTTCTCTTCTTCTCCTTCCTCCCCTTCTTCTCCCCGACGTCACACACACCCTCTCCTCTGTTTCCTCTGCAGGAAACAGAGGTATCACAACCTCTTCTCCTGCTTCCTCTTCCTCTTCTCTTCCTTCTTCTTCTTCTTCTCCTCTTCGAACGCCCCACCTCTCCTCTGTTTCCACCTGCAGGAAACAGAGGTGCTGCAGCCCTAGCTGCTGCCACCTCTCGCTCCTCTCCCTCTTCCCTCTCTTTTCCCTCTTCTTCTCCTTCTTTTCTTCTCCTCTTCCCTTTTCCTCCCCAACCCCACACACCTCCTCGCTGCAGCCTTGCCGCAGCTATCATCCTCTCTTCTTCTTCTTCTTCTGCTTCTTCTTCTTCTTCTTCTCTTCTCCCTCTTCTTCCTCTCTTCTTCTCCCCACGCCCCACAGCTTCTCGCTGCAGCCCTCGCTGCAGCCACCTCCTCTTCTTCTTCTTCTTCATCTTCTTCTCTTCTCCCTCTTCTTCCTCTCTTCTTCCTCCTCTCTTCTTTTCCCTCTTCTTCTTCTTTTCTTCAACCACTCTCCTTCTTCTCCTCACGCCCCACCGCTCTCTCTGTTTCTGGAAAGAAACAGAGTGCGTGGGAGGCGGTGGGATAATACCGAATTTTCGGTTTTTCCTTTTCTTTTTTTTTTTTCTTTTTGCAACTTAGCAGTTTAGTCCTTGTAATTTCTATATTTACATATAGGTCCCCCAATTTACATATAAATCCTTATTAATACATTTTTAAAAGTGGGGGATATTACAGATGGTACCTTGATAGTGGATGCTCAAGGCATATGACCGGAGATCCATCTCAATTCTCTAAGCTCACTAGCATAGACGAAGGCTATGTCACCTTCGGAGACAACAACAAGGGTAAAATCACAAATGCAACCTAGATACAATCCTGTTCAGAATTCGAAATGTATGATTCCCAAATTCACATATCCCTGGATTTTCGAACCCATCAATTTCATCCGTTCATAACCTTCGAATTTAACTCTGTATCATGAAATGACTAACTCTATCATGAACTTGCAAGACTTATCAATTTGAAGAAACTATCACAAACATGTGTACGATATTAAGAATGTGCACGTTAAAAATCTACCTTGATCGTGCAAAATTCCCTGTCTTAAAATAAAAATTCTTACGTAATTACGTAAGTAAAGTTGATTGCTGTGAATGAAAATTCTCCTCAAGACAGAAAAATTCTCAGATCAGAACAAGTGCTCACCAGGCGGTGGCACCGCCCCAGTTGGAGGTAGCACCTCCAGCTATCACGTGTTGCGAGCGGTTCCACCGCTCCAGCCAGAGGTGCAACCGCCCGCAACTCTGCCCCTTTATAACTCAAGCTAGGGCTAGCGGTGAAACCGACCCCAACTCATTTCCTTCCCTCCTCTACTCTCCCAAGCCTCCTCCATCCCCATTTCCCCCATCTTAGCATCCCAAATACCCTTCATTTCGAAGCAAAGCATCAACATTCCTTCCCTTGAAGATCTCATTAAGTAGTTATGGGATCTAGAAGATCCTCAAGGGACAAAGGAAAGAGGAGATTAGTAGAAGACTTTGAGTCCACCCTTTTCGATTCAAAATACCATGCTGAAAAATTTTCCTCTTTTGAACTTAGGAGTGTCAACAAGGGACAATACGTAGATTTAAGTGAGCTAAGAGACTTAGAGACAATCCAGTGGTTTGCAAACTTAGATCTACTCCCTATATTACAAATTAATGAACCCATCTATCCAAGACTAGTAAGATTGTTTTACAACAACATACTAGTAGATGAAGAAGAAAGGATGTCCACCTATCTCTTAGGACAACACATTTCAATTACGGATAGATTCATTTACGACATGATAGGAATTCCCATGAAAAGAAGAGGACTTTACTTCAGAGGATCATGGGATGATGAAAATATTGGAACAACATACGTTGAAGCCCTACAAACAATCTTTGCCAATCCGAACTTAGCATTTGTTCCTAAAAGTTGTGAACATTTACTGCCTCTAAACACTAAGGTACTTCATCACATCCTAACTAGCATCATTCTTCCTAAACAATATCATCATGATGAAGTAAGCCAATTAGAATTAGGAACTATGTATATGATCATGAAAGGACATGACATCTGTCTTGGTTATCTTATCCAACAAAACATGTTAGAACTATCTAAGAAAGACATGATGCTCCCATATGGTGGTATAATAACTAGAATAATGAAAGCCTACGATATTCTAATACCACCGGAAGAAGAAGTAATAAAAGTAGATAGATTCAGCATAATTAATAAAAATCTACTTCACCGATTAAGATGTTTTTATAGAAACGATAACTGGGTTAGAATGCCAAGAAGAACTGATCCCCCTCAACCTGAACCAGAACCGGAAACACCAGTCTTTAGGGGTACCCAATCTCCTCCGATCTGTCCCTTTGAGGAAACACATCCATTTGAGCAAACTCACACGTCATCTTTCGAAGATATTGGGATTCGGATGGACCGATTCGAACAAAGACAAGAACGGCTTGAACATCGACAAGATCAAATCCTAACTGAGCTGCAGCAAATTCATCGACAATTTGACTCTTTATTTAGGCACTTTAACTTTCCACCTCATGAATGAGCTTGTATGAACACAATCATCCGCTGTTGTTATAAACTCCTCATGATGGACTTTGTCTTTAATATGATATGTTGTAAACTCCGTATGTTACTCTTTATTTACCTTCATCTGTGAGCATATGCAAAGTTACAAACATCTCTTGTTGTTTATCTCGGATTTTACATTGAAACTAAATGTTTTGAAAACCTTGTGCCTTGATAAATATAAAGTGACATACCATTGTAGTTGATAAGTCAGTAATATGACATTGATACGAAACATCAACTAGCTGATATCTTTACAAAACCTCTAAGTGAAGAACAATTTGATTTCATAAGAAGAGAATTAGGAATGTTTCCGAATACTTAAACTAGTTTTCAGACTTTATTGAATGATCAAATCACTTGATTACTATTACATGCCTTGGTATCACTTGATCAAATAACATGTTGGAAATTATGTGTCAAATACAAAAATGTTTTTGAAAATCAGTAGCTTACTCATGTCCGAATGCATGAAAGAGTTCATTTCATTTTCGGATTTGCTTAACAATTTGAATGCTAAAAATCGGATTTTCCTGTACACTCTTATGTAAATCTTTTTTGGAAAAATGAGTTTCCTCCTTCATGCACAAAGAATTACAACATACAAGGAAAAGAGGTATTCAAAGCATTATATGTGTCATGCCTTCCTTTATGTGCTTGATAACCTGCTTATATTGTTCTCCTGGAATCACATCTACCATGCTTTTTGTTGATGACAGAGGGGGAGAAATATATGAATTGATATGTTTGCTATCACTGATGTTGATATGGTTGCTATCACTGATGCTGATATGTTTACTATCACTGATGTTGATATGGTTGCTATCACTAATGCTATGATTAGGCCATACTTGCTTCACCAAGAAATATATGATTGCTATCATTGCTATATGCCCTGTATCAAGATATCAAACAAAAATTTGCATCATACGAGCTGATATCTTACCATGTGATGCAATGCTACACTTGCTAAAATATTCGAAATGTGTACATCATGCCCGGTATCAAGATATCAAACAAAATCTTGCTTCACAGCTTTACATGTCGATATCTTACAATATGATGAATTGCTACAATAACCATCATTCAAATTTGTGATATTTGAAAATGAATGTCAAGCCTTGACATCATCTTCAAAGAGATACATCATGATAGGAATCATGATGGGAATATGTCTCTTGAATTTATAAAGTTTTTAAATTCAAGAAGTATGGCATATAAATAGGGGGAGTTAAGGTTAACTCCATTATCAATTGATTGTCATCATCAAAAAGGGGGAGATTGTTGAATCTTGGATTTTGATGATGAAGTCAATTGTCAATTGTTTGTCTAATCTGTGTTGAGATAAGTGTGCAGGATTAACTACGATGAAAGTAAGACATGCAGCAGGAGTTGCACCGGAGTCATGACAATGATCACGTTGGGAGTTCAAGAGCTCGACGGAAGTTCGGACAGTCGTCGGAGGTTCTGCGGGAACAAATCCGAGAAGTCCAGAAGCTTGCCAAAGGAGCTTGTCGGAACTTGCCAAGTGGATCATCGCAAGTCCAGGAGTTTGCCAGAAGTCCGCAGGAGGATCACCGAGGGTTCGTCGGATGATCAAGTTCGCCGGAAACTCGCCGGAAGAAGCGATTGACGCACCGGAGCAAGCTGCAGAATATGTCTTAGGAAATAATCGTAGTTAGCACATTGATTAAGTTAGAAATGGGAGGTGATCCCATTAGCTTAATCTTGGGGCAATTGGGCCCCTGAAAGAATCAAATTGGGCCGAATGGATTAACCCATTCGGACCCTGATTGCTGTGGGAGGTGCAACCGCCCAAGCCAGGAGGTAGCACCGCCCAGGCTATGTCTCCCAGCGAGACTGGGCGGTGCAACCGCCCCAGCCAAGAGGTGGCACCGCCCCGGGCTCAGTCTCCGAGTGAGATTGGGCGGTGCAACCTCTTCTGTCAAGAGGTAGCACCGCTAGAGCTCAAGTTTCGAGCTCTGCCAGGCGGTGCAACCTCCCCAGTCAGGCGGTGCAACCGCCTGAGCTCGGTCTTCGAGCTCTGGCAGAGAGGTGCAACCGCCCCTGACAGAGGTGGCACCGCCCAGAGGCTCAGTCTTCGAGCTTTGCCAAGCGGTGCAACCGCCCCAGTCAGGAGGTGCAACCGCCTGATCCCAGAATTCCGGGAATTGACAGATTTGAGCTCCAAATTTGAACTGGGTTGGGGCCTATAAATACCCCACCCATTCAGCACTGAAAGCACAGAACACACACTCGAAATCTTGCTGTCTTTCTGTGGTTCTTAGAGCTCAAAACTGCTAGTTCTCCTCTTTCTGTTCTTCAAAGTTTGAGTTGTAAAGAGAGGAGAGAAAACTTCTGTAAGGGTTGTCTCCTAAGCCCGTCAAAAGGAGTGAATCTGTAAGAGGGTGGTTGGCCTTCGCCTATTGAAGGAAGGCCTCTAGTTGACGTCGGTGACCTCGTCGGTGGAGGAAGCCAAAAGTGGAGTAGGTCAAGATTGACCGAACCACTCTAAATCTCGGTTTGCATTTCCTTTGAGCATTTTACCTTCACTGCAAACTTCTCAATAGCTACTGCCCTCTGCGATTTTACGAACGAGTTTCAAGGTTTAGACGTAAATCTGCGTTTAGACGTAAATCTGCGTTTAGACATAAATCTGCTTTTTCGTATGATCATCATATTGAGCTTACGTTTACGTTTTGAGCTTTACCATAACTGCACACTGCCTTTATACTCCTGCTTAAACTGCGTCTTATCTAAGTGATTTACGAATCAGCATTTAGATGTAAATCAGTTTCTTCGTACGAACGCCGGATTTCAGTTTGCACCGATATTCTGGTTTTCATCATAGCTGCAAACTGCCTGCATAGTTTGACTTTAACCTTGCTTAGTATCAACTTTCATACAGAAGTTGATTTTATCGTTCGAACGCAGCTTTCGATTTTAATCGCAGAAAGTTTTCCGCTACACTAATTCACCCCCCCCCCTCTTAGTGCTCTCGATCCTAACAGAGTAGAAGTCATATTAGGAGTTGGTTAGAAGTAGGAGTCTTGAGTAGGAGTCCTATTAGGAGTTAGAGTTTAGAAACCCTATAAATAGCCATGTATTCCTCCTCTTTTGATAGGCAATAGATGAATCTTTTCTGCAGCCTTTGAGCAGCAACTTAGAGGGAGGGACCCCTATAGAATTCCAAGGAGGTCGATCACCTAAAGAGATCAACCCCAAGTTTAGAATCTGCAAGGGTTCTAACACCTGGTATTAGAGCAGCGTTCTTGGCGTCTCGTGTTAGGACCGGAGCGGCACTAACAGGGGGGGGGGTGAATTAGTGCAACGGTAAAGTATGATAAACTTTCGACGATTTAAACACTTTCGGAAACTTCATACGATAAAATCAATGTTTCGTTTGAAACCGTTTCAATTGCATTTTAACTTGAAGGCAATAAGCTATTGAAGGGGTTTGCAGTAAGGTAATAGCAGGAAGTAAATGCAAACCAGAGAAGACGGTAGTTTATAGTGGTTCGGTCAATCGTGACCTACATCCACTCCTCCGATTCCTCTTCCGTCAAGGCCACCGGCATCCACTAGTGATCTTCCTTTACTAGGCGAAGATCAACCTCCTTCTTACACCCCTCTTACAACCTCTTACAAGTGGTTCACCCTTTTACAAAGATTTCAATGAAAAGAAAGGAGGTGAACATTCAAGCTATTGAAAACAAGACTTTTCCTAAAGCTTTTCTCAACTTCTAGCTTCTCAAAAGGTTGTAATCTCAGCCGAGAAATGAGGGGTATTTATAGGCCCCAAGAGGATTCAAATTTGGGCTCCAAATTTTGAATTCTCTTGGGTTTCCGAGGCCGGCGGTGCCACCGCCTGTCAATATCTGACACTGACAGTGGACTGGCAATGCCATCGCCCAGTCAAGCAGTGCCACCGCCCAGGTCTCGGGTGCTAGGCGGTGCCACCGCCTAGGCCAATTCAGCTCACTGGTTGGGCTCCAAACTTGGCCCAAACCAGTCCGAACTCGGGCCCAATTGGCCCCTACTTGGGTTATAGGATTAACACCTAATCCTAACCCTAATTAATGTGCTAACTACGAATTTAAAGATATTTTCTAAGCTATTACAAAGTCTGTAAGCCAAGACTTCTTCCCGTGAGCTTCCGGCGAACTTCCGACGGTCTTCCGATAAACTCTCGGAAACCATTCTGCGGACTCCCGGCAAGCTCCTAGACTTCACGATTTGATCTTGGCGAGTTCCAATGAGCTTCTTTGGCCAGCTCCGATCTTTCTCGGCGAGCTCCGCGAAGTTCCAACGAACCTTCCGGTGAGCTTCCGAAAAACCCTTCGGCAAGCTCCCTACTTATTCTTGGCTAGTTCCGGCAGCATTCCCAACGAACCTTCGGACTTCCGTCGAACTCTCGAACTCACAACGAATCCTTCGTGCTTGACTCTGACACTTTGTTTTGCTTTATGTCTTCGTCGTTATCGTAGTTAATCCTGCACACACAAGCAAAAACTCTACTCCGATCTAGACAATTATTACAATGCGAATTGACATTCTGTTGCCCGGCACGTCATTGGTTGGCGCTTCGTCCGATTCTTCAGCGCATCGTCCTCTCTTGCGGCTTGTTGCCCAATCGGCGGTTGACCTCCGTAACCCCGATATCCTTGGCGCAATTCCGCTCTCCTTGGCCCGATGCTTGACGTCCGAAGCGTTCAGCCATCCAATATCCTGACGTGATCTCTTCCGGCGCAACGTCAATTCCTCCTGCGTTAACTGTCTAATCCTGATCGAGTAGACCTACATCACTCAAAATGCAGTTTAAATTATAAACACATATCAAGTGGTTTAATCATCAAAATATGAGATTCAACAATCTCCCCCTTTTTGATGATGACAACCACTTGATGACGGAGTTAATCTTAACTCCCGGAGTTTAAACAAACTCCCCCTATCAATATGCCATATTGATAGAACCTTAAATTCAAACAGAATTCAAGTCATTGCAATATTCATCATGAATACTTGCAACACATCATCATGAACATATGCATAAACTTATGCATCACATGTCATGTCATCAACATACTTCTCCCCCTTTGTCATCAACAAAAAGGAGAAGTACCACAATCAAGTGTTTGTTATATGAGTTCAACTCATTGCATGAAAAACATAATATTAAATTTTTATTATCATGCAATCTAGTAATTTTATAATATTTTAGAACTTGCAAGCTAGCAATTTAGAGATGTTCAAGAAAGCAACTCTTGCTTCTTGAAATATGTAAGTTTTATAAGCTAGCAAATTCAAATATATGCAAGTTGGCATATTTTCTTTTCTTGAGATAGGCACGATAGCACATTTTTGCATTTTCTTGATGTTTCAAGCTAGCAATTCTCGATGATGTTCAAGATAGTAATTTCTTCTTTTTTGAGAAGTGCAATTTTTGCTTTTTTCTTGAATTGCGCTAGCAATCTATCTCCCCCTTTGTCATTGTCAAAAAGAAGGGAAAAACCCTTTACATTAATTTCTAAATCATAACAAAGGTAAGTAATCATTCTTCTTTGTGCATCATTATAGTTTCAATGCACAAATTCATTAACATTACATTTTTTTTTTTTTATGCATGATACCGAATCATCATTATGAGCATATTAAACATGATATTCAAGCATTCATGATATATCATTTTGGCAACATGATCATAGCTATTCAAATGATGGTATCTAAATGTCAAAATTCATTACATCCGATCATGCATGATCATTGACTTCTCATTTGTATTTCATGCATTATTTCATTTCATCTCATAAGGAATATCAAGAAGAGTTATTGGGTGATGAGATAAATATTTTATGAATACACGGAATTGTATAAAAATCATATCATAAGTGTTTCATATATTCATATTATAACATGAAGCATACAAGACAATAATGCAAAGAAATCATGTCATAAAGGATATTAATGTGAAAATTCAGCAAAGATCACATGATACAATCGCCAAGCATGATATAATTATGCGATATATCATGAGATGATAATATATCATATCAATGAAAGATATCAATTGTTAAACATGATATGATAATAGTCTCAAAATTTTCAATTTGTGATACATGTGATACATTGCGATACACTAAAAACTTTAATGCGATGCTTTTAAGGATATCAACCTATTTTTGATACAAAGCATGGCAAGAGCAATTATATTGCAAGTTTTCTAAGTTTTGCATTTTTTGCTTCTTTCGAAATAGCAATTCTTTGCTTCTCTTTATATTGCAAGATTTGTAATTCATTGGTAGTGTTCATGATAGCAAGTTCTTTCAATGAAATGATCGAGCTAGCAAATTTTTCTTCCTTTGAAATATGCAGGCTAGTAAACTAACTCCCCCTTTATCATTATCGAAAAGAAGGGAGAACTCAATGGCTAAAAATTTCAACCATTCAACAAGCCAAATATGCAAAGAATTCATGAAAGATATCAATAAGGATCAATTCGTGAATACCAAAGATATGATTCATGATTCATTAAAATTCTTCTTAACAAGTTCACGATCAAGATTCATATAATTCATAATAAAGCAAATTGAGCACTTCACCCGAAGAGAAAAAGATATTTTTATCAAATTTAATTTTGCTATTAGCTAAAGATCTTGGGAATGATGCCAAATAATGTACCCAGGTAGTTATAGTCTACAGCATGTGTAGTCATAACTATCGCATTCGCACTCTATGAGTTACTTGGCTTTGTCTATGACTTGTATAGATAAAGCTATTTGTAGAAACTTTACACATAATCAACTTACTTTTACTTACCAAAAAAAAAAATCTTGTTATTTCTATATTATGAAATATATGATATCAAGGCTCATGATTCATTTGAAAAGATATAGCACAAAGAGCAACTTGAAACATTCTTATCAAGATCACATTTTAAAACATTTCAAGTATCAAGATATCAATATGACAGACACTTCATTGAATTCTGAGAAATCAAAAGACAAGTTATACACAAAAAAAAGTCATAATCAAATTATCATTTCTGAGATTCATAACATGTTATTACTATTTCATCAAAATCAATTTCGAGATTCACAAAATATCATGAAATCATTAATCTCGATAAGATGGGAAAAGCATTTTCTTTTTAAGTGATTCTTTTAACACATCATAAAAAAAAAAAAAACTCATTCATAATTCAAGTGATTTACGAGATATCATAAATGAATTTATTACTTGTATTTCATCAAAATCGAGAACTCTAGAGATAGAAAATGATTGAAGCATTTAACATGATTGAAGCATGATTCATATTTAAAATGTATCTTATGTCGTAAATACGAATCAAGCATTTGTCAAATCTGAAATCATCCTCAAAATTACATTCAATAAATTCATATATTACAAGTATAGATTTATTGAAAAATCAATAAGATAGAGGATTACATTTCATTTTTATAAATTTCTATTCATGTGATTTGCTTCTTATAAGCATGCCTTTGCTTTAAAAAAAAATGTCAACATTCAAGATAGAAAGGTAAATTTCGTAAAATAAATTATCAAGCATGATTCCATGATAACATCCTTTTAATATCTTGATATTCATTATCAAGTATGATTTCAAAAAGTATGTTCAAGAGAAATCATTAAGACCAAATGCATGATACACTCATTTGTTTTCAAAATATTCATCTTGTTTATTTTCATGAAATTCACAAGATTGGTAAACTAAATTCATTAATCTCAATAGGATATAAAATTTATTTCCATTTCATATAATTGATTTAAGAGAGGGTGTTCAAGTCTTTTTGTGAAAACATGTATCATCATTTAAAATCGGAAAGATCAAAAATCATAAAAAAAAGTGCAACACATAATTCAAAAAAAAAAATATTTCAACTCATTACTTCAAGTCAAACATGATTTCATTTAATCAAAATTGAATAACTTCAAGACCAATAAATCATCATGTATAACAATCATCAAGTATGATACAAACTTTTCAAAACATTTATCATGATAAGGCATATAAGCCAAATAAACTATTAAATATAAAGCATATTCATCAATGATGGTTTCATTGGGCATAAGGCATTTTCAAACAAAATCAATTTGTTATTTGTTGTAGTCATACATTTTTCTTTTTAGGTGAATCTATCTTTTCATGCTTAAATTTTTTAATTTTTCAAAGATGCTAAAAAGAAAAACATGATATAATTTTTGAAAAATAATTTTTTATTTCCTATTCCTACTATCTAAATTAAGCACTCATGAAAAACTTCAAGTAATTTCAAAATAATTCAAGAGAGTTGAGTTACTTACCTTATAGTCGAAGCTCGTCAAAGCCCAATTCATCGTTTCACCTTTAGAAGTTCTTGATTCATCCTTGGGTGCCTTCCTTTTCTTTGGCCTCTTCCTCCGTTCAAGTTCATTGTTTATTTTAGATTTTTATTTAATGAACTTATTAAGAGCTAGTGTTCGAAGTTCAAGTTCATCATTGTCCTCATCACTTGAGTCATCGCTCAAGTGGCATTCATTTGTCCGGAGTTCTAAATCCTTCCTATTCTTTGGAAGGTGGTTCAAGTGTTCATTGTGTTCATCATGTGCATTGCGCACCATTTCATATGTCATCAATGAGCCGATAAGTTCTTCAAGTGGAAAAATATTTAAATCTTTTGTTTCTTGTATTGCCGTTACTTTTGATTCCCAAGCTTTAGAAAGTGATTGTAAAACTTTACTAACAAGTTCAAAATTTGAGAAACATTTGCCAAGAGCTTGTAAACCATTGATGACATCCGTAAAACGGGTGTACATGTCAACAATGGTTTCGCTCGGCTTCATTCGAAAAAGCTCGAAATCATGCATTAAAATGTTGATTTTCGAATCTTTTAACTCTAGAAGTGCCTTCGTGTGTGATTTCAAGAGTGTGCCATATGTCAAAAGCTGTTTCGCACAAAGAAACCCGATTGAACTCATTTTTGTCCAAAGCGCAAAATAAGGCATTCATAGCCTTTGCGTTTAAAGAAAAATACTTCTTCTCCAAATCCGACCATTCGATCATCGGTTTAGAGGGAAGTTGAAAACCGTTTTCAACAATATTCCATAAATCCAAATTCATAGAAATCAAGAAAACTCTCATTCGAGTTTTCCAATAAGTGTAGTCCAATCCGTTAAACAACGGTGGACGAACAACCGAAAAGCCCTCTTGAAAGCCATGAAGAGTCATTTCTCTCGGGTGTAAATCCGAAATGAGAAATACCGAGCTCTGATACCCATTGTTAGGACCGGAGCGGCACTAAGAGGGGGGGGGGGGGGGGGGATGAATTAGTGCAACGGTAAAGTATAATAAACTTTCGACGATTTAAACACTTTCGAAAACTTCGTACGATAAAATCAACGTTTCGTTTGAAACCGTTTCGATTGTGTTTTAACTTGAAGGCAGTAAGCTATTGAAGGGGTTTGCAGTAAGGTAATAGCAGGAAGTAAATGCAAACCAAAGAAGACGGTAGTTTATAGTGGTTCGGTCAATCGTGACCTACATCCACTCCTCTGATTCCTCTTCCGTCGAGGCCACCGGCATCCACTAATGATCTTCCTTTACTAGGCAAAGATCAACCTCCTTCTTACACCCCTCTTACAACCTCTTACAAGTGATTCACCCTTTTACAAAGATTTCAATGAAAAGAAAGGAGGTGAACACTCAAGCTATTGAAAACAAGACTTTCCCTAAAGCTTTTCTCAACTTCTAGCTTCTCAAAAGGTTGTAATCTTAGTTGAGAAATGAGGGGTATTTATAAGCCCCAAGAGGATTCAAATTTGGGCTCCAAATTTTGAATTCTCTTGGGTTTCCGAGGCCGGCAGTGCCACCGCCTGTCAGTGGCGGTGCCGCCGCCTGTCAATGTCTAACATAAAGTGGACTGACGGTGCCATCGCCCAGTCAAGCGGTGCCACCGCCCAGGTCTCGGGTGCTGGGCGGTGCCACCGCCCAGTCCAGGCGGTGCCACCGCCTAGGCCAATTCAGCTCACTGGTTGGGCTCCAAACTTGGCCCAAACCAGTTCGAACTCGAGCCCAATTGGCCCCTACTTGGGTTATAGGATTAACACCTAATCCTAACCCTAATTAACGTACTAACTACGAATTTAAAGACATTTTCTAAGCTATTACAAAGTCCGTAAGTCAAGACTTCTTCCGGTGAGCTTCCGGCAAACTTCCAACGGTCTTCCGATAAACTCTCATAAACCATTCTGCAGACTCCCGGCAAGCTCCTAGACTTCACGATTTGATCTTGGCGAGTTCCAATGAGCTTCTTCGGCCAACTCCGATCTTTCTCGGTGAGCTCCGCGAACTTCCAATGAACCTTCTGGTGAGCTTCCGAAAAACCCTTCGGCAAGCTCCCTACTTATTCTTGGCTAGTTCCGGCAGCATTCCCGACGAACCTTCAGACTTCCGTCGAACTCTCGAACTCGCAACGAATCCTTCGTACTTGACTCCGACACTTTGTTTTGCTTTATGTCTTCATCGTTATCGTAGTTAATCCTACACACACAAGCAAAAACTCTACTCCGATCTAGACAATTATTACAACGCGAATTGACATTCTGTTGCCCGGCACGTCATTGGTTGGCGCTTCGTCCGATTCTTCAGCGCATCGTCCTCTCTTGCGGCTTGTTGCCCAATCGACGGTTGACCTCTGCAACCTCGATATCCTTGGCGCAATTCCGCTCTCCTTGGCTTGATGCCCGACATCCGAAGCGTTCAGCCATCCAATATCCTGACGTGATCTCTTCTGGCGCAACGTCAATTCCTCCTGCGTTAACTGTCTAATCCTGATCGAGTAGACCTGCATCACTCAAAATGCAGTTTAAATTATAAACATATATCAAGTGGTTTCATCATCAAAATACAAGATTCAACATCTCGCTGCCCTTCCACAGCCATCCATTAACCCTCCACAACCGCCCAAACAAATTCCCACAATTGCTTAAAAGATCGTTGCCAAATTCCACCATCATCTCCACCACCACGGATCATCCTTTGATCTCCCCGTGAATTACAACAGGTTCTGGTTTTCTACCTTACTGCTGCTGCAATTTAGTTATCCTTATTTAAAAATCCTAAAAAAATTATTCCTATATTGCTGCATAAACTTTTCGTCATAAAGTTTTCATCTCTACGACGAAAGATATATTGCAGAATTCCAACCATATAGCACCGTTTGTTTGATCTTGCTACTGTGTTTTTTCTATCCAAATCTCTATAAAATTTTTATGACATATTTGACATTTCCTAACAGCAGATTTCCTTTGGTTTTGTCAAAAAATTCTCAATATAAACCATTGATATTTTACGTCTAATATGCTATACTTGAAAATCTGCACTGTAAAATTTCAGTCGCATAGTACTGTTTGTTTAATCTTGATACTACGTTGTTTCTATCCAAATCTCTATGAAATTTTTATGATAGCTTTGACACTTCCTAATAGTAGATTTCCCTTTGGTTTCATCAAAAAATTCTTAATATAAACCACTGATCTTTTACGTCCAATCTGCTATACTTAAAAATCTGTGCTGTAGAAAATTTCAGCCGCATATTGTTGCCTTAACCCATCTATTTGCAATCTTTTTTGAATGAAATTTCTTATACACTTCATAGATCTATTAAGAAATTCATCTCTAAAAATGATTTTGTGTTGCTGCAAATTTTCGTCGTAACCCGCTGAAATTTTTCGACGAGAATTCTACAATCGCAACTTGCACTAATTTCCTTGCTGTTATACTGTCGAAATTTTTTTGATTAAATTAGATATCCTTGCTGTCATATAAACTGTGATTTTGCTATCAATTCCCTCCTCAATTCTCTCAAGTTTTTGGTAGAAATTACGTCGAGAAACTATTATTTCTTCGACAACAATTCTACTCTTACAAGATAGCACATATTTGCTGCAACTTCCTCTGATTTCTATCAAACCTTTGCTACCATCTACTACAGATTCAAAACTTTTATCTACAGCCCTGAAATTTCACCAAATGGAGTTTTAGGGCTGTAGAAGCTTTCGAGGCGCGAATGGAGGATAAGATTCGGACGCTCTTTACCGAACTCAGATTGGGTCGACCACTAAGCCCGAAAAAATCACATCAAGGAGAGAGCTTTGCCCAATCACACCAAGCCCGAAGATATGACTTCCAAGAGAGGGGAAGCTCTATGACCAACCCTAAGTATCCATGCATGGGAGTGGACTTTCCTAGATGGGAAGAAGGAGACCCGATTGGTTGGATCTCGCGCGCAGAGCGATATTTTCGGTACCATAAAACCGCGGATACATCTATGGTGAAAATTACAGGTATACATCTTGAAGGGGATGCTATACAGTGGTTTGACTAGTTTGAACATACTTATGGAGTCCTTTCATGGTGACAATTCAAAGAAGGACTACTGATCCGCTTCAGACCAACCGATTACGAGAATATTGACGGACAACTAGCAAAGATCCAACAAACATCTACCATTCAGGAGTACCAAACCAGGTTTGAAAGGTTATCTAATCAAACTTGTGATTAGTCTCAAAAACAGCTATTGAGGACCTTCATTGAGGGCTTGAAGCCGGAGATCTGATGAGAAGTTAAAGCACGACAACCATATACGCTTATGGCAGCCATCTCTTTCGCACGACATCAAGAGGAGCAATTGAACCATGAAGCTCGGAGGACTAGGGTCGCTCCTCAACCAATAATATTGAAGCCCTCAGCTCCCCCTACTATCGACCAAGTCCCTACACCAAAGAGGTTAACAAGAGAAGAGCTTCGGAAGCGATATGCGAAGGGGTTATGTTGGCATTGTGACGAGTCGTGGAGTCGTGAGCATCGCTGTAGTAAAGGGAGACTTCTTATGATTGAACCAATAGAAGAAGAGGTCATTGAACATCCAAAAGAGAGCCTTGAACATGAAAAAGAAGATGCAGAAGAAGAGCCACAACCGACCGAAGTTACGGTACATACACTAGCCGGCTACTCAAACCCGCAAACGATGAAAGTTGGAGGCCTTCTCAAACAACAACCGATCACTGTTCTCATCGATACAGGCAGTACTAATAACTTTCTAAACAGTAAGGTTACTATCCAGATGGCCTTACCTATTGAGAATTGCAACAGGTTTGATGTTAAGGTCGCCGATGGATGGATTTTGAAGTATGATCGTAGGCGCCCGCAAGTGAAACTGTTGCTGATCATGAGGCCTTACCAAGAGATAATTGCATATTTCTTCCTTCTCCCTCTTGATGATCATGAGGCCATGCTCATAATTAAATGGTTAATGACATTATGTAATATTTCTTGGAATTTTATGCAACTAATTATGAAATTTTATAGTAAGGAGAAACAAGTGATACTGAACGGGAAACGTGGGGGCGACGTAACGACGATTTGCACACAACAAATGGAGAAGGTTTTGCATAAAGCATGCAGCAGATTTTTGGTACAACTTGAGCAGCAAACTAAGGGAGAGCCAATATAATTTGAAGATCCAAACCTACTTCCTTTGCTTGCTGAATTTTCAGATATATTTGACGAACCATACAACCTACCTCTTACCCGTCGGCATGATCATTATATAATGATTCTTTCAGGCAAACCTCCAGCAAATACTCGGCCATATCAATATCTACATCTCCAGAATGATGAAATAGAAAGGATTGTAAAAGAGATGCTCAAAACATGAGTTATTCGGCCAAGTTGCAACCTCTACTCTTCACCGGTGCTACTTGTTTGCAAGAAGGACGGAACATGACGAATATGCATTGATTACCGAGCTCTCAATGACATAACCATCAAGGTCAAATACCTTATTCCAATAGCAGATGAATTGCTAGATGAAAGGGAGCACAAATCTTCACAAAGCTGGACCTTTGATCCGGGTATCATCAAATATGAGTGTGCGAAGAAGACATACCGAAAACCACCTTTTGAACACACAACAACCACTACGAATTTTTGCTTTCTTCAACAGAAGGTAGAATATCTTGGGCATATCATATCAGAGGAAGGTGTGATGGTGGACCCCTTCAAAATTGAAGCAATGCAAAACTGGCCTACCCTGAGGAACATAAAATTGCTACATGGCTTTCTGGGTTTAACAGGCTACTACCGTAAGTTCGTGAAAAACTATGGAAAGATCAATGCACCACTTACTTTCTTACTGGAAAAAGATGTCTTCCAATGGTTGGACAGAGCCTCCGCTGCCTTCGACAAACTTAAGGCAGCCATGACGACGACGCCGGTGTAAACACTACCAGATTTCAACCGACCCTTCATTATTGAGGCCGACGCATCTGGAGTCAGAATTGGAGCCATTCTCATGCAAGATGGTCGACCACTCGCAAACACTACCAAGGCATTATCTTCCTCCCATCAAAATAAGTCAACATATGATAAGGAGATGCTCGCCATTATGCGCACAGCAACGAGGTGGAGACCACTTGATTGGTCGACGATTTCAAATTAAAACCGACCATAAAAGCCTCAAGTACTTTTTGGAGCAAAAGATATCATCTCTTGAGCAGCAAAAATGGGTAACAAAACTTCTTGGATTTGATTATGAAATAACTTACAAAAAGGGGAAAGAGAATGTTCTTGTAGATGCGCTTTCGTAGCTACCCGAGCAAGCTGAAGTTTCGGATGTTTCACTTCTGACCAACGACTTCCTTGAGGATATTAAGATGGAATGGCAAGAAGATTCAGAGACTAGTAAGATTATAAAAAAATTGGAGGAAGCACCAAGCTCTGTGGCTCATTACAATTGGGACTCAAAAGAATTACACTATAAGGGACGCATTGTGCTTATGATAAATTCTACTTGCATCTTTACGAGCAGATTTTGGACAAAGTTATTCCATATACATGGTACTAAATTGAAAATGAGTATGGCATATCACCCACAAATCGACGGTCAGACAAAAGTTGTAAATAGGTGCTTGGAGACAGCCTAAAGCCACCCACTAAATATGACTATCTAAGAAGAACTCCAGACCCAGCCAAGTGCTATTATTGATCGACGGATCATGACTCGACGATAACGTCCCACTACTAAAGTGCTAATACAGTGGGTGAACCTACCAACAGAAGATGTCACTTGGGAGAACTATGACGACTTGAAGATCAAATTCCCAAAATTCATGAATCGTCAGCCTTGAGGACAAGGCTGATTTGAAGAGGGCGGGACTATTAGGACTCTAGCTAGGAGAGTCCTAATTGAGAGGGGCATTCATGTAAAACCTACCTAAGCTGACCCCTATTAAAGAGGTGAAGTGGCCGGCTAGGGTTAGGAGGTTGTTTCTTAGAGAAGAATTAGGAGTTGTAAAGGAATAGGAGTGTTGAGTAGAAGTCCTATTAGGAGTTGGTTAGAAGTAGGAGTCTTGAGTAGGAGTCATATTATGAGTTAGGGTTTAAAAACCCTATAAATAGCCATGTATTCCTCCTCTTTTGATAAGCAATAGATGAATCTTTTCTGTAGCCTTTGAGCAGCAACTTGGAGAGAGGGACCCCTATAGAGTTCCAAGGAGGTCGATCCCCTAAAGAGATCAACCCCAAGTTTAGAATCTGTAAGGGTTCTAACAGACAGTCTCGGAGATTAAGTCTGGGCGGTACCACCACCCAAACTGGTGGTACCACCTCCTGACACAGCCTCGGAGACTGTGCCACCGACAGTTCCACTAGTTTGGGTCACTATTTGGGCCTTTCACTTGGCCCAACATAGCCCAAACTTGGGCCTAATTGGTCCTTAATTGAGTTGGCCTAATTCCAACCCAATTACGCCCAAAACCTACTTCGATCTAGACAATTATTACAAAGCTAATCAAATATTGTCCGGCATGTCATTGGTTCATCGGCGCTTCGTCCAAATCTTCGACGCATCGTCCTCTCTTGCACCCTATTACCCAATCAGCCAGTTGACCTCTGCAACTCCGATTTCCTTAGTGCAATTTCCGCTTTTCTTAGCCCGGTGCCTAAACCTATGGCCTGAAGCCTTCTGTCGATATGTCAACCGATCCTCTAGCTCGACGTCCAATCTTCTAACATGTTCCACTCCGGCCCAACATGATTCTCCTACTTTAATTATCTCTCCCTGATCAAAGTTTTCTGTATCACTTAAAGTGTAGATCAGATCATAAATACTATCAATTGGTTTCATCATTAAAATCTGAGATTCAATAATATCGTTTGAGGACTGCGTCGTAGTGGCCTAGTACGTCCACAGTCGATGAGTCGAGTAAATTATTATAGAAATAATAATTCACTGAGCTAGAAGGAGTTCTGATAGGTATAACTCATGGTCAACTCATTATTGGGCCTAGAGGGTCCCACACATATGGTAGGCATTGCGATGAGTCGAGGTTCGGATATGAGATATCCATCGGAGCCCCTATCTTATTGGATATCCAATAAGCCCCTGAATTATTAGATCCTATGAATGAGATCCAATAAGAGCTAATGAGAAATTATTAGATAGAGATCTACTAATCTAAGAGGCTTGGATAGTTGGATGGAGATCTAATACCCAATATAGCAGGATTCATTAGGGTTAAGTTGATGGGGGACCTTTTATAAATAGGCAGGAACCAATGGTTCATAGGTTAGAGTCTCTCTTGGTTGTCACCTCCTATTCTCCTCTCTCCCTCTCCTCCTCAAATAGTAGGCCTGAAGACTTGAGGAGCATCGTCTCAGCCCTGTTGTGTGGATCACCGCTAGAGAGGAGGATGCTTGACCTCCTTCACCCTCTAGTAGAGGTCTATAGAGATTCAGGGATATACAATCTCCCTAGGTAACATAATCTTTAATATATACAGTTTTAAATTTTATGATTTACGTGCACCAATCTTCGCACGACGACGAACACATCGATGGAAAAGAAACCTCATTTTACACTTACCATAACTTTTGCACTCGATGATATTTTGTGTGCACCTCACATTAAAAGAAACCTTATTTACTTATCAAAAAAAAAAACCTCATTTTCATTTCTCAATTTTGTATATAAAATAATGTCTTAATTGAATTCTTTCCTGACTCTTTTCTTATCAAGGATTTTAGCACGTGGGCATCCTTAGTTCAAGGCCTGAACAAAGACAACATTTATGAGTGGCCATCAGCTTTGAAAATTACCCAACCTATTGTTTACTCTTCAGTTGCAACTCCAATTGATGTGCGACATCATCGTCTTGGTCACCCCTCACCCTTTATCTAGCAAAAATTGATTTCTCATTATTCTCTTCCGACTTTCAAAACTTGTAGCACTATCACTCATTGTGATGCTTATCTTAGTAATAAAAATAATAAACTATCTTTTGGAACATCCTCCATATCTTGCTCTAAACCTTTTAAAATTATTTATACAAATATTTATGGTCCTGCCCCAACTCGTTCTTTTGATAAGTTCAGATTTTATGTAATTTTTGTAGATTATTTTACTAAGTACACATGGTTTTATCCTCTCCATCATAAATATGATGTTTCAACAATCTTTACCAACTTTAAAAAGTTGGTCGAGAATTTTTTTCAGTCTTACATTATAATAGTTTACTCTGATGGTGGAGGTGAATATCAAGCCCTCATATCTTGCCTCTCAACTTGTGATATATAACACATCAAGTTACCTCCACATACTCCCCAATTAGTTGGCTCTGCTGAATATAAACATCAGCATATAATTGGATCTGGTCTCTCACTTCTACATCAAGCATCCATGCCACCAACCTTTTGGTCAATAGCTTTTCAAAATGTAGTCTATCTCATTAATCATTTGCTCACTCCAGTCCTATAATACCAATCATCATTTGAAAAACTATTTCACAAGCTTCCAAACCTCTAGAAACTTAAAGTCTTTGGCTATTTATGTTATCCATGTATATCCTTATGCCTTACATAAGTTGACACCCCGATCTAAGCCGTGCACTTTTATACGATACTCTATTGAACATAACGCTTTCTGATGCTATGAACCCCAAACTCAAAAAGTCTTTATATCACATCACATTATTTTTATGGAGTCTATCTTTCCGTTTTAAAACCATCCTACCATGCAAGCTACTCCGACAAACATACATCACTAGAGTATCCCTCTGATTCCGTCACATGAACCTCCCATGACACCATCCAGTCCTTACATGTTACTCCAATTCAACAGCTCCTCCCTCCCTCCATTATTTTTGAAGCAATACCCTCAATAACATCGCCACTAGCGTTACCTTCTCCTAGACCTAGTGACAATAAAGTGTCGTAGGCTGGCCCAGCCCATGTTAGTGACTCACCACCGGATATACCAATAACACAATCTACCACTTTCATTGCCCCTAGTCATCTAATGACAACATAGTCCAAAAGTGGTATTTTCAAACCACGTCAAGTCCTTGACCTATATGCTATAACAAACTCCTCTCCTGAGGCCAGTGAACCCACTATAATTACTCAAACTCAAAAATCTCCTCACTAGCATAAAGTCATATGTCAAGAATATGACGCTCTCCTCTATAACTCTATATGGACCCTAGTATTCTTTTATCATATGCAAAATGTCATCGGGTGTAAATAGATCTTTCGAATTAAGCGGAACTCAGACGGATCCATTGCCAGATATAAAGCATGTATAGTTGCCAAAGGGTTTCATCAATTACCTGGTGTTGATTTCATAGAGACATTCAGTCCTATTATTAAACCCATAACAATCTGACTTATCTTGAGTTTGGCCATCTCAAAAGGCTGGCACCTATGACAACTGGATGTTAATAATGCTTTTTTATAGGGGTCTTTGACTGAAGATATCTTTATGCAACAATCTCCTAGTTTCGTTCATCCTTAATATCTGAGGCATGTTTGTAAACTACAAAAAGCTATTTATAGACTTTGTCAAGCTCCAAGAGCTTGGTATACTAAACTTGGCTTATTTTTTACATCAATTGGCTTCATCAATTCCAAATATGATACTTCATTATTCTTACGATAATAAAATAAAAGCACAATATATCTTCTGGTGTATGTGGATGATATTATTGTCATGGGCAATGATCCCTTAGATACTCAAGCATTCCTAAAGTAATTGGTCGATCAATTTTCCCTCAAAGATCTAAGAACATTGAGCTACTTTCTGGGAGTGGAAGCAACATTTACATCTTCAGGTCTCTTCATATCACAAAGAAAATATATTCAAGATTTATTATTAAAGATAAATATGCAAGATGCAAAAGCGGTTACAACTCTCCTCTCTACTAGTGAATCACTAAAGTTATATGATAGAAGCCGGATTACACTCAATACCGACAAGTACTTGGCTCCTTACGGTACTTGCCTCTCACCCGTCCAGATATCTTATTTGCAACTAATAAATTATCACAATTCATGCATTGACCATCTGCTACACATTGGTCTACGGTCAAATGAATTTTACAGTATCTTAAAGGGACCCTTAATCATGGCCTTTTTCTTTGCAAAAGTGCTCCACTTGTTAGAACCCTTGCAGATTCTAAACTTGGGGTTGATCACTTTAGGGGATCAGCCTCCTTGGAACTCTATAGGGGTTCCTCCCTCCAAGTTGCTGCTCAAAGGCTGCAGAAAAGATTCATCTATTGCTTATGAAAAGAGGAGGAATATATGACTATTTATAGGGCTTCTAAACCCTAACTCATAATAGGACTCCTACTCAAGACTCCTACTTCTAACCAACTCCTAATAGGACTCCTACTCAAGACTCCTATTCCTTTACAACTCCTTATTCTTCTCTAAGAAACAACCTCCTAACCCTAGCCGGCTTAGGTAGGTTTTACATGAATGTCCCTCTCAATTAGGACTCTCCTAGCTAGAGTCCTAACAGACCCGCCCTCTTTAAATCAGCCTTGTCCTTGAGGCTGACGATTCATGAATTTTGAGAATTTGATCTTCAAGTCATCATAGTTCTCCCAAGTGGCATCTTCTATTGGTAGGTTTACCCACTGTATTAGCACTTTAGTAGTGGGTCGTCGTCGTCGAGTCACGATCCGTCGATCAATAATGGCACTTGGCTGGGTCTGGAGTTCTCCTTGGATAGTCATATTTGGTGGGTGGCTTTGGGCTGTCTCCAAGCACCTATTTACAACTTTTGTCTGGCCTTGATTTGTGGGTGATATACCGTACTCCTTTTCAATTTAGTACCCTGCATATGGAATAACTTTGTCTGAAATCTGCTCGTGAAGATGCAAGTTGAATTTATCATAAGCACAATGCATCCCTTATAGTGTAATTCTTTTGAGTCCCAATTGTAATGAGCCACGGAGCTTGGTGCTCCCTCCATTTTTTTTATAATCTTACTAGTCTCTAAATCTTCCTGCCATTCCATCTTAATATCCTCAAGAAAGTTGCTGGTCAGAAGTGAAATGGCCGAAACTTCAATTTGCTCGGGTAGCTGCGAAAGCGCATCTGCAAGAACATTCTCTTTCCCCTTTTTATAAGTTATTTCATAATCAAATCCAAGAAGTTTTGTTACCCATTTTTGCTGCTCAGGGGATGATATCTTTTGCTCCAAAAAGTACTTGAGGCTTTTATGGTCGGTTTTAATTTGAAATCGTCGACCAATCAAGTAGGGTCTCCACCTCGTTGATGCGCGCACAATGGCGAGCATCTCTTTATCATATGTTGACTTATTTTGATGGGAGAGAGATAATGTCTTGCTAGTGTATGCGAGTGGTCGACCATCTTGCATGAGAATGACTCTAATTCCGACTCCAGATGCGTCGGCCTCAATAATGAAGGGTCGGTTGAAATCTGTTAGTGTTAGCACCGGCGTCGTCATCATGGCTGCCTTAAGTTTGTCGAAGGCAGCGGAGGCTCTATCTAACCATTGGAAGACATCTTTTTCCAGTAAGAAAGTAAGTGGTGCATTGATCTTCCCATAGTCCTTAACAAATTTTCGGTAGTAGCCCATTAGTCCAAGGAACCCGCGCAGTAATTTCACGTTTGTAGGTTTCGGCCAGCCTTGCATTGCCTCAATTTTTGTTGGGTCTACCGCCACTCCTTCTTCTGATATTATATGCCCAAGGTATTCTACTTTTTTCTGGAGAAAGTTGCACTTTGGTTGCTTAACAAAAAGAGTATTCTCCCGAAGGATCGTCAAAACAATCCGTAAATGCTGAAAGTGAGTCTCAAGAGAAGGGCTATAAACGAGAATATCATCGAAAAATACCAACACAAATTTACGAAGAAATCTCCATAAAATATCGTTCATGAGACTTTGAAAGGTTGAAGTAGCATTAGTGAGTCCAAAAGGCATTACCAAGAATTCATAATGGCCATCATGTGTGTGAAATGCAGTTTTTGGAATGTCATCGTCACATACCCGAATTTGGTGGTAACCGGATCGGAGGTCCAACTTCGTGAAGACTCGAGCTCCTTTCAATTCATCAAGAAGTTCATCCACCACTGGTATTGGGTATTTGTCCTTGACGGTGATGCCATTTAAAGCTCGGTAGTCGATGCACATCCGCCAAGTTCCGTCCTTCTTGCGTACAAGTAGCACCGGTGAGGAATAGGGGCTGCAACTTGGCCGAATCACCCCTGTTTCAACCATCTCCTTTACGATCTTTTCAATTTCATCTTTCTAGAGGTGAGGATATTGGTACGGTCGAGTGTTCGCTGGTTGCTTGCCCGGAAGGATTGAAATTCGATGATCATGTTGCCGAGAAGGAGGAAGACCGTGCGATTCATCAAATATATCGGCAAATTCAGTAAGCAATTGGGCAAGATTTTGATCTTCAATTTCTATTTTCTTCTCTTTTGGTTGCAGCTGGAGATGCATCAAAAAGCCACCATTTACCTTGTGCAAAACTTTCTCCATTCGTTGGGTCGAAACGGTGGTTATGTTGCTTCCGCGCTTCCCGCGTAGGATGATTTGTTTGCCCTTACAGTAGAATTTTATAATTAATTTAGAAAAGTTCCAAGAGACATCACCTAGTGTAGTCAACCATTCTATGCCAAGCACGGCCTCATAGTCATCGATTGGTAGGAGGAAGAAATCGGTGATAATTTCTTAGTCTTGTAGTAATAGTTTCACCTACGGGCATCTTTGGTCGCACTTTAGGATTCTGTCGTCGACAACCTTTACATCGAACTTGCTGCAGCCTTCAATATGCAGTGTCATCCAAGCAGCAACCTTACTATTCGGGAAGTTATTAGTGCTGCCCGTGTCGATGAGAATAGTGATCGACTATTGTTTGAGAAGGCCTCCAACTTTCATCATTTGCGGGTTTGAGTAGCCGGCTAGTGCGTGTACCGTAATGTCGGTCGGCTGTGGCTCTTCTTCCATATCTCTTCTTCATGTTCAAGGCTCTTTTCTGGATATTCAATAACCTCTTCTTCTACTAGTTCAATCATAAGAAGTCTGCCTTTTTTACAGCGATGCTCGCGGCTCCACGGCTCGTCGCAATGCCAACATAACCCCTTCGCATATCGCTCCCGAAGCTTTTCTCTTGTTAACCTCTTTGGTGTAGGGACTCGGTCAATAGTAGGGGGGCTAAGGGCTTCAATATTGCTGGTTGAGGAGCGACCCTAGTCCTCCGAGCTTCATGGTTCAATTGCTCCTCTTGATGTCGTGCGAAAGAGATGGCTGCCATAAGTGTATACGGTTGTCGTGCTTTAACTTCTCCTCGGATCTCCGGCTTCAAGCCCTCAATGAAGGTCCTCAATAGCTGTTTTTGAGACCAATTATGAGTTTCATTAGAATAACCTTTCAAACTTGGTTTGGTACTCCTGAATGGTGGAGGTTTGTCGGATCTTTGCTAGTTGTCCGTCAATATTCTCGTAATCGGTTGGTCTGAAGCGGATCAGCAGTCCTTCTTTGAATTATCGCCATGAAAGGACTCCATAAGTATGTTCAAACTAGTTAAACCACTGTATAGCATCCCCTTCAAGATGTATAGCTACAATTTTCACCATAGATACATCCACAGTTTTATGGTACTGAAAATATCGCTCCGCGTGCGAGATCCAACCAATCGGGTCTCCTTCTTCCCATCTAGGGAAGTCCACTCTCATGCATAGATAGTTGGGGTCGGTCATAGAGCTTCCCCTCTCTTGGAAGTCATATCTTCGGGCTTGGTGTGATTGGGCAAAGCTCTCTCCTTGATGTGATTTCTTCGGGCTTAGTGGTCGGCCCAATCTGAGTTCGGTAAAGAGCGTCCGAATCTTATTCTCCATTCGCGCCTCGAAGGCTTCGAATTTAGCATTGATTACCTCCTCCGATGCCATAGTATATGCCGCCAAATCTGTGATGTTAAGATCTCTCTTTTGTTGTCGGGTTAAAGGCATGTATTGGTTGAGAGAGGTGATGGTCGAAAGGGTTGGTAGATTGGTGGATGTAGGCTACGGTTTAGGCTTGTTTTGTGGCTATTTTGGGTGAAGTTTGAGGGTGTGGTTTGGTGGAGCTGTAGATGAAAGTTTTGGATATGTGGTAGATGGTAGCAAAGGTTTGATAGAAATAAGTGGAAGTTGCAGCAAGTATGTGCTATCTTGTAAGAGTAGAATTATCGTCGAAGAAACAACGGTTTCTCAACGTAATTTCCACCAAAAACTTGAGAGAATTGAGGAGGGAATTGATAGCAAAATCATAGTTTATATGACAGCAAGGATATCTAATTTAATCAAGAAAATTTCGGTAGTATAACAGCAAGGAAATTGGTGCAAGTTGCGATTGCAGAATTCTCATCGAAAAATTTCAGCGGGTTACGATGAAAATTTGTAGCAACACAAAATCATTTTTAGAGATGAATTTCTTAATAGATAAATCTTAGATAGAACCCAAGATGATCTATGAAGTATATAAGAAATTTCATTCAAAAAAGATTGCAAATAGATGGGTTAAGGCAACAATATGCGGCTGAAATTTTCTACAGCACAGATTTTTAAGTATAACAGATTGGAGGTAAAAGATCAGTAGTTTATATTAAGAATTTTTTAATGAAACCAAAGGGAAATCCACTGTTAGGAAGTATCAAAGCTATCATAAAAATTTCGTAGAGATTTGGATAGAAACAATGTAGTATCAAGATCAAACAAATAGTGCTATGCGGCTGAAATTTTACAGTGCAGATTTTCAAGTATAGCAGATTAGACATAAAATTTTAATGGTTTATATTGAGATTTTTTTGACAAAACCAAAGAAAATCTGCTGTTAGGAAATGTTAAAGATGTCATAAAAATTTCGTAGAGATTTGGATAGAAAAAACAAAGTAGCAAGATCAAACAGACGGTGCTATACGGTTGGAATTCTGCAATATATCTTTCGTCGTAGAGATGAAAACTTTATGACGAAAAGTTTATGCAGCAATATAGGAACAATTTTTTTGGGATTTTCAAATAAGGATAACTAAATTGCAGCAGCAGTAAGGTAGAAAACCAGAACCTGTTGCAATTCACGGGGTGATCAAAGGATGATCCGTGGTGGTGGAGATGACGACGGAATTTGACAACGATCTCTTAAGCAATTGTGGGAATTGCTTTGGGCGGTTGTGGAGGGTTGATGGATGGCTGTGGAAGGGCAGCGAGATGCCAAAAGCGTTGCTCTGATACCAGGTGTTAGAACCCTTACATATTCTAAACTTGGGTTGATCACTTTAGGGGATCGGCCTCCTTGGAACTCTATAGGGGTTCCTCCCTCCAAGTTGCTGCTCAAAGCCTACAGAAAAGATTCATCTATTGCTTATGAAAAGATGAGGAATACATGACTATTTATAGGGCTTCTAAACCCTAACTCCTAATAGGACTCCTACTCAAGACTCCTACTTCTAACCAACTCCTAATATGACTCCTACTCAAGACTCCTATTCCTTTACAACTCCTTATTCTTCTCTAAGAAACAACCTCCTAACCCTAGCCGACCTCTTCACCTCTTTAATAGGGGTCGGCTTAGGTAGGTTTTACATGAATGTCTCTCTCAATTAGGACTCTCCTAGCTAGAGTCCTAACACCACTCCATCTCCATGCCTTTGCTATGGTAATTAGGTAGGAAACTTTGATGATATCACATCTACGTCAAGGTATATTATCTTTCTTGGAGCTACTCCAATCAGCTAGAGTTCTAAAAAATAAAAGACAATCATATGATCTACAACTAAAACTAAATACCGTGTCGTCGCCACCGCCGCTATTGAACTCAATTGGGTCATAAATTTACTCAAAGAACTTAACTTCAACTCCACCGTTACTCCTACAATATATTGTGATAATGTTGGAGCTACCTACTTATGTGTCAATCCAGTATTCAACTCCCACATGAACATTGCCATCGACTTTCACTTCGTGCGAGATCAAGTTGTCAGACATCAACTACGTGTTTCTCACGTGCATATGACTGATCAACCAGCAGACTCACTTATAAAATCTCTCGTCCGTAAACTATTTTCATTGTATCGGTCTAAGATTTACATCCTTGATAGAAGCTCAATCTTGTTGGGGCATGTTAGCAGATAAGATTTTCTTAACTACACGAGGAAATCTATGAACAGTTGAAAAAAATCCTCTCTGCTAAAATGTATAAATAGCCATCAAGTTCTAAGTTCGCTATATCATGTAATTACATTTTATATTCTATCAGAACTTATTAGATGCATGCTATAATGTGCGCTTCATCGTTGCGCTTCATCCACGTTTTTTCTTTTTTAGCTTGAAGTGGATGCAAGGTTCGAGGAGCTCTAATCCAATAAGTTTTCCATTTGTCGAGTAGGGTGTGACCTTTTAGTCTTCCCTAGCTTCATCCACAGGGTAGAGGAGCTAACTCGACAAACGAAAGTAGCTCTTTGGCCTAAGTTCGAAGTGAAGGTGCTCATCAATATATGAAGTGCCACTGGGATTCACAAAGAAGGTCACCAGTTTATTTACGGTTATCGTATGGTGATCTGTTCGAGTGCTCCATGACTAACTGGATCTAACAATCTTCGAAGACCCGAGTGACTGAGGTTCCACAGATGGCCAAGTCACTCTATTCGACAATGACGACTTCAACAACTACAACAAATGGTCAACTCCAACAATCGGCAGTAGTGCTCGAGTGGGAGATGGAGGAGTTGAGCTCGGTGAAGAGATTGAGAGAGGTCTTAAGCTGTCGACCAAGTGAGTGAGGTGGCTTCGACCAGCTTGTAATTTATTTTGGCAAAGATTCATATTGAGGTAGTAAGCATACAGTTAAAAAATTTATATTTACTACAGCTAATCCCATTGCTATAAAAAGGGCAATTGAGGCACCTAAAGTCATCTAAGCTTGTCGGTGGGATATCATCGTAATGTAGTAGTTTTTAATATATGATAGGGAGATGATAGTTAGTATTTTTTTTTACAGGGATTCGAGGCTGTTTTTGAAGAAGTATGCATAATTCTTTAGACACAATTAAAATTTAATATAACTTTTTTGAGTTCACTAATCCAAGAGAATAATACAAATTTGAAAGATCTTACAGATTCAGGAGATAGTTGATATATGCATGCATGTTATATTTAAGTGGTAACATGATTCAAACAAAGAGGCCACTCCATAATGATAAGAGAAAATTAGAAAGTAATATCAATATTTATTTTCTAAAAATAAATTAAATTATAGGACCATGTATCTTTTAAGAGGGGATGAATGTAACCATTAACACATTTTTTTTCCTTTCCAAAAATAAAAGTTTCTATGTTACCTTATGTGGTTTATCTATTTTTATTATTTGAACAAATAATTAGAAAATACTAATTAATTCTGCCAATGGATTTAAAATGAAATTAATTAATTAATTAATTGATAAAATAATATAAAATTTAACTTTTGTTTATTAACTTTTGGATAACCCTCTCTCCTATTTAAAGATGATCCCTCTCCCTTGTTGCTCACCATTTGACAAAGACAACCGAGCTCCCAAAGTGAGAGGTAAGTCCTCTGTTCATTTTAAATTAAATATTTTGATTTATTGTTTTTTATAAATTTTAAGAATTTTAAAAATATTGTATCCTCATGTCGCATGACAATGTTTATTCTATTAGTTTATAATAAAAAATTTTAATTAATGAGTTTTAGGATCCTTTTTTTTTAATATTATGATGCATGAATTTTAATGTCATTTTTAATGGTTTAAGTTTTGAATAATATTTCGTAAAGATTAACTAAATAATTTCATGAAATCCATCTTAAATTAAATTATTTTAAGGTTGATTTAAGCATTCTGTGGCATGTTGATTTCTTTGATGAAGCATGTTGACTAAACCATTTAATTAATTTCTATAATGTTTGCTGTTTGATTATCTTCATGTGTGTTATTGAATTAGGTTGGTTATATTAGTTATTAGTAATGCTATTCGAAAAAAAAAGAAAAGGGAGAGTGGAATTGAATTGATATATGGGTCCGACATAACTTGGTGTTTGAAGGCTAACAAAGGTGTGACTTTTTTGACGATAGGATGTTTGATGGATTATTGATTATCTTTAAATATTTTGATTAAATTTTATAAGATATTATTGTATTCAAAATTAATATAACCTATCATATCGTGCGAAGACTTTGTTTTCTTATCGATAACAAATATATCAATGTTGATAAGTTGATTTTTTTTAGAGATTAATAGACTATCACACATTACTAAACATCCAATCAAATAAATATATGACATAATTCTATTCATTGTTAGGAGTATAATATGAATTTTTTTTATCAGTCATGAACGAACATAAGGCTCATCTCAAATCTTCATATTTATTATTAAAAGAGTACCTTGACCTATGCAAATCGTGATGACTATGATATGATATCTGACATCACCAATAAATATATGAAGTTTTTTTAGGAGGTTTATACTCAATATATTTACTAATTATTTTTATTTTTATTTGTATATTTTGAATAATAACTTTATGATAGATTAGCGTGCATTTAAAATTTTTATTTATGTAAAATATTATGTGACAATGGTTTAATTGGCAAGATCATTTAAAATTTTTATTTATATAAAATTTCAGGTGTTATATTATTGTGTCGCCAAAAAAAATAAAATAAGGATGGAGGAGTCATCCGATCGTGCCAAGAAGCAGGTCTCCTTCTCCGACCCAAAGGATGAAGGGAAGAAGGAGAAGAATCCCAAGCCACCGGCTTCGCCGAAGGGTGGCAGCGGCCAATGCGTGTGCTCTCCGACGACCCACCCGGGCTCGTTCCGTTGCCGCCTCCATCACTCCCGACCCACAGGATGGAAGCGTTAGCTCCAAGTCCATGCGTTCCTCCTCCACTCCCCCGGATCAGACTTTTGTGTTTCGTTCGTGTAGTCTCTCTCTCTTGTTTGAATCATCGCAGTTACTGCATAAATGAATGATAGTTTGAGAGTGAAAACATGCGTGCGAATGCTCTCCTCTTGAATTTGTCTGTTTGAAAGGATCAAGTTCCTCCAGTGTACTTACTGCTCATATTCTGTGTTGGTGGGACGGATCTAATGATCGGGTTTTGCGTTGCATGACATAAGCTTTTTATTCTTGTTGGCGCTTTGATGTGATCGAGGACCGTGACATGTAGTTCTCGGAGCTGTTGTATAACATTCTAGCGATTTGCTATCATCATTTATATTCTGATCTAGGTGAATGATTATTATTATTATTATTATTATTATTATTATTATTATTATTATTATTATTATTGTTATTGTTATTATTATTTTTATTTAGATTCAAATAAACTAAGAATTGAGGCATTTCTATAAAAAATCTCTCTCGTGGTGTTTTTTTGTTAGAGGAAAGTGATACACCATTTTGAAAATAATCTTGTAATGTTAAATTAAAATTAAATTCATCATATGGTGACTTCGAGACATTTTAGGAAGATTTTGTTCGAAACAATGCTTGTAATGTTAAATTTGAATTGGTTTGGGAAAACGTTAATCCAAATTAGGTTAGAAGATAAATACCGACATCAGATGAATTAGGTTGTAAATCAGATGTATAGGTGCTAAGAATGTAAATCAGATGAATTGACCTTTTAATTAAAATAATATTGACTGTAAATTTTTTAATGACACCAAAAGGAAAGCATCTGTTTTCATGTGTTCAAAAAAAAAAAAAAAATCATCCTCAATTAATTCAAGTTTTATGTATTGAACTTAAAACTTGTTTTCTACCCACATGTAAGTGATAAAGTTTTAAGAATATTAATCATATCATTTCTCATCTACTACTAAATTAACTTTTATATGAAATGGAATGGCTAAAAAAACAAAAAAAATACAAAAGCAGAAAATAAACACCATCAACTAATTACCGATGGATCCTTCAGATAGCTATCAGTATCACCATATCTCATTTACTGAATTAAATATTCTCAATGAAATGGTATTGATAAAAAAAAAAAAAAAATCATCAACTGATCATAAAACGTGACAAGCTATCCTACCTAGCCGTATCTCGATTGGAGGAACCGGTGGGAACCAGTGCGGATCGACAGTGGGTAAACTGTGGGTTGTTGGATGCTATTAGAGTATATATTCGACGTGTATATGCGCCTTTCAAGAAACGTTTCGTCGAACACAATACAGCGTTGGACAACAGCACGCGAGAGAGAGAGAGAGAGAGAGCGAGCGAGAGAGAGAGAGAGAGAGTTGGGGAGTCTCCGAGGGAGATGGCGGAGCTCCGCCACTCAGCTTCCATGGGCAACAGGGCCTCCGCGGGCTCCTCCCCCGTCAAGCGCGACGATCCCTCCGCCCCATTCGTCTCTGCCAGCGGCGTCGATGGCGGTGGGCGCGATCGGGACCGGGATCGCGACAAGGATCCCCACCGCGCCCCCTTCGCCTCCTCTGTCCTCCATCTGCCGCCCCCCATCCGGTCCCTCCTCGCCCTCGAGGACCCCAGGGTCTCCACCTCCACCGCTTACCGGATCCTCGTCGCTTTCCTCGCCTTTCTTGTGCTGGCTGGCTTCCTCTCCCTCCCCTCTCTTTGGAGTCGCCTGGTGAGCTCCGCCTCCGCCACCTCTCTTTTGCTGTGCTTGATCTGTCTCGTGGTTCTTGATTTGGGATCTTTGACTCGCTTAGTGAGTTGGGATCTTTGAGTCGCTCGTGGTTCCTCTGTATTTATTTGTCTTGTGATTCTTGCGGATGTTTTCAAGCTTCTTTCTGATGACAAAGAAGTGATCTTAGTCCTACAATTGCAGTGATTTTCCCATCATGATGTTCAATAAGATATTTGACTGACTATGACTGACTAGATTGTGCAGTCTAAATGACTGGAGTCTCTTTGTTTGGTAGAATGCACCTTATTTGTGCCGCAAGGAAGGGATTGTTCTTCACTGCCCTCGCGTAAGTTCTCATCAAGTATACATATCTTGTTTTGTGATTGCCTCTGTGATGTGATGTAGCAAAATATCTTTCTTATTGCGATAGCATCTTTTTGATTGTTTTCTTTATTTTCCCTTTCTTCCTACAGGTGAAGGAGCCTCAATCACTTTGGGAGAATCCCTACTCTGCGACTACCTCATGGAAACCATGTGCTGAGCGCCGGGAGGGTGGTATCTCGGGCAAGTCTTCTTTTTTTTTTTTTTTCCATGTGAAATCATCTTCTTCTGTGTTGATGTTCGATATACAGTGTGCAACATTGATACACAAAACGTTTTCAAGAAAACTATAGCAGGGAGATACGGAGAGATATTCTGGTGCATGTACTGTAAATCATTACTATGCTAAGAGGGCCTTTGGATGCTAAGAGTGATGAAGGCACATTTTTCACAAGGAAACATCATTCTTCCTCCGTGGTTTTAGTATTCCCTTTAAGTTAACCTCCCAGTTTATTGACTTTTGGGCAAGCTATATGCTGGTGGTGAGCTATTATGCACTTACCTTATTTAACAACTTGAGTGGGATATGTCCAAATTAAGTTAAAAAAAGAAAGGGATACCCACATGTTGAATAAAAGCAGTAGACTTCGATCGATTGTGTTTTTCTTGCGCTACAGTTGGAAGCAATTTGCTAAATTACATGCTTGTCCCCATAACAATGCCCAATTTGTAAAGTCCAAAAGTTACTTGATTGAAAAATTCTCTGCTGAAATTCATTCAAATGATATCTTCTAGATTAGATAATGTAGCACATAAATTGAACAATAGAGCCTGACAAAATATGCTTTGCTTATTTTTAATGAAATTTCATCTACTAAGATATTGAAGATTGAAAAGTTTTATAGTTATGCATTCAATGTTTTGGGGAAAGGGTTACAGCTCATATAAATGATATATTTTCATTTGCAATTTACACTTTCATTTTAAGTTACATTCCTGAAACTTATCTGATTGTTTTTATTGCTTTTTTAAGTTGATTGTATAAATCAATGTTATAAAGTATCTTTATAACATTGTTTTACCATAAGATGGTTGTATATATATCTCATATTTGTCACTTGTGCCACAATGTATAAACACATGATTGCCTAGCAGCCTAATTTTACTTTAACCTTAAGATCTAGATATTGGTGTTGAGGGTGTTTTAGTCACTGTTAGTTGTTCTCCATTGTTCATTTTAATAATATTCTGTTCTTTCTTAATAATCTTTCATTTGTTCTTTTGTTGACTAATTAAATTTGTCTACAGAAGTTCTCTTTAACTAGAAAAATTCAGTGGAAAAAAGTAGCACATATGTCATTTTCCACTTCAGTCATAAAATGGAATGACCTGCTGGATGAGGATCCTACAGGTTTAGAGAGGGTCAATGCCTGTAGCCTTATCTTGGAAGCAGAAAATATGTTTTCATGACTTAAATTCTGGTACCCAAGTCCATATTAGATGTTATAGTTTAAATTTATCTCAATATTTTCTTTAGCATCAGTGTTGTGGATTATCATTTCAAGGTTAAAGCAGCATATATTTTAGTTTATAACTACCTTTCTCATTAAATTTACTATATGTTATTGTTTTTTATATTTTTTTATAGTTGACTTCTTCAAAATTCTTTATAGGTTGTTGTTGCCAAGAATTTGAACCTCGGTTTCATAGCGGTAACCGGTTGGACTAGTACAGTAACAGTACACAGAGTAGTATGTTTAACTCATGCCACCCAGTATTGATGAATAAAATAATTGAAAATCAAATTGAACCATATGTATTGGTATCAAACTATCCATTTTGATACTGGTACTTGGTTGGACCAGTATTTAAAACCTTGGTTGTAGTGTCATTGCTCCTTTCCTCAGAACTCACTTTAATCAGTAGTAACTTTAAACCTTAACATGCTCTTCAGTGTTTGTTCCTGTTCTTTGTACTTACTGCAATTTGCCTTCTATTAATTTCTTGCTTTAGTTTTTTCATCTCTTCGTAGATATTAATTTTATTACCCTTATGCTTCCTTGGAGTGGCTTTACATTAATTTGTCCAATCTAATCAATTTAACAAGCGATAAGATTGACTATAACATGCAGATATTGTTGCATGCTCTCTTGTGTGCCTATATAGTTCTTTACATATATATGAACTATTGTTGCACGTCACTATAATAATTCTATGAAATATTGGATGTACCTGTATAGTTCTGACATGTATATGGATATACTTCTAATTCTGATGATTTTTATGTTCATGCATCCATATGCAAAATGTTTAATAATGTATGCTAATTTTTTCTTGAGAGAACATGCTGATGCTAATAAGGGAGTATGGAAATCTCTATTGGACAATAATAAATGCCACTGCTGTTTTAAGATGTTAAAGATAAACTAAATACGCTGCCTCGTGTTGCAGCCTAGCAAATAGAGTTTGAATTGAATTTCCACTTCATACTGTCCTTATAGCCACATTTATCAATTTTATGCTTTGTGCATCTAAATGATGATACCATAGTGCCATGGTTGTAAGCTAGAGATGCATCCTGTGGTGTAAACTCTGGTTTGCATGGTGAGTACTTTGTCATACCATGAGAGTCACATGGCGTGCGTACATGATCACAAAAATTTCAGTTGTGTAAGCCAAGTTCAGTCCCATTGCCAGGATTGATATAATCTCATATGGTCACTGTATGCTTTCACTTTACATTGTCCTTATCAGCCACACCAAAGTTGTATACCTTGTGGCCATCTAAATGATGACACCATAGTGTTATGGTTGTAAGCTAGAAATGGTATCTGGTTTGCTAAATTCTTGCCTGCATGGTGTTATTTTGTCATACCATGAGGGTCACATTCCAAAGTTGTTTACATAAGTTCAGTTGTACAAGTCTGGTTCAGTCCTAGCACCAGGATTAATATAACATCACATGGTCCCTGTAGACTTCATGTGGGCACACATTCATGTCGCATTAGATTTAACAGGCTGATTAGACAATATGTTCTTCGATGTTCATGCACTTATATACCTACTGATATGTGAACCTACATGCACTAGCATTGGCCAGAATGTCCATTCTTTGTTTGCAACTGATTCATGTACATTTAGAGAATTCTTTTAGTTTTCTTGAGGATATGGTAGTTGTGAATCTAAATTAAACTCGATGCTGCACAAGATTTTTTGGGTTTATGGAATTTTTAGCTTTATTAGGTGTTGCCAACATTATCTTGTGACTTTGATCAAGTTTGTTTTTTCACAAACTATGTATCTTGGCATAGCCATTATCTCTGTGGTTCTTCTGCAGATCTTCCTTCTGAGAATGAAACCAATGGTTACATATTCATCCATGCTGAGGGTGGTCTTAACCAACAACGTATAGCTGTATGTACTCTTCTTCATCACTTACGTCTGTACTTGTTTCTTTTTGTATCCCATCATTATAACGAGACAATGTTACCATGACAGTTGGATCTTGTTTGCAACATTAGGATCACTTCACATTAGGATCTACTTTGTCTCACTAAGCCAAACTAAGTCATCTTGTACAACCAGTGCAATTATAGATCTTTCTTTGAAAATGTCCAAGCCATGTTGAACAGTTTCTCTCAGTTTTTCCTCTATTAAAGCTGCCCCTGATTGTTGTGATGTGTACAGTCATTTATTTTTTCTCTTCCTGGTAACTCATGCTTACATCTATCATCCTTATCTAGGGCAACACTAACATTTTGGGTTTGTTGTTTTTTAATTACTCAATGTTTTGATTCATAATTATAGATGCCATTACAGTTGTCTGATAATTTTTTTTTCTTAATCTAGGGGCGCATATGTTACATTGATTGCATGTCTGTTCCCCTTGTCCATCTTCTTTGAACTTTACAAGCATTATCTTTATCAATATCTCCCTTTTGCTGTATAGTACATCCAATGTCCTCAAAATTTTTTCTTTTGGTGACTTACCATAAATTTCAATTGTACTTACTATGAAACTGTTGTTTTTGATGATCAACCAATTTTTTTTCCCTTATAACAAGGCTTATTTGGTTGTGTCAAGTCATATTGTTGCCGATTGATCCATTGTCATATTTTCAAAAATTACAGGTGGCTATTTCCTTTACATTAATATTATTTGTGAAGATATACTACACTGTAAATTGCACTCCACATTAATAATATTATCATATTTGGTTTATAATTTTTATGTTGCACATTGATGGGAACATGTTTGATGGTGATGTTTTTAATTTGGTTGCTTTGCAGATATGTAATGCTGTTGCTGTTGCCAAAATAATGGGTGCAACTCTTATTTTGCCAGTGCTAAAGCAAGATCAAATCTGGAAAGATCAAACGTAAGGTTCTGATGACACATTGCCTCATTGTTGCACTTGCAACTCCACTTTATGTTTGCTTATCAAGATAGTTTAACTTAGGAAGAAGCATATTCTTGCATGATAGAAAAATGCATCTTCATTTTGATGACAAAAATTTAGTTAACAAATTGATTTCAAGAGTTCATGAAGTTCAAATCAAAGATTGAGAGACATTATGATATTGAATTCTTATGAAGAACTGATTTTTAGTCTGTGCAATTGTCATTTGCTACCTACATGTCATAGTTGAGTTCTGATTTTTGGCGTTTTTATGGATCAATGCTTGCTTGATAGAAAAAAAATGCTAGAGAAATTAATCATCTTGGTTAAATTTAATGATAAAATATCTATAATTTTAATCATTCTTATTATCTCATGCAGGAAGTTTGAAGACATATTTGATGTTGATCATTTTATTGAATACTTGAAGGATGATGTACGTATCGTAAGAGATATTCCTGAGTGGTTTGTAGACAAAGCAGAGCTTTTCACCAGTATAAGGTTTTATGCCATGTTTCTTAATTTAATTCCTTGCTTCATGCAAAACCTTTTTGATTTCCCACTAAGTCTTTCTCAGATCTGCATTCCACAAACCCACCAAAAAAGAAGATATATGTCTAAGAGCTCCATATATTTAGTATGCAACTCGTAAATAATTTCATTATATCCTTAACATCCGAAATGATAACTCGCATTTTGAATGAAATGGAAATGCCTTATGAATTATAATTAACTCCAAATACTGTGGGATACGCAAAGGAAACAGAAATAGCAATTACATAGGCTCTTAAATTTCAGATTGACTAAAATCCTTCTGACCTGATTTCCAAAACAGGCATTGGAGGAACTTATACCCCATGGTCCAGAAAAGAATTTATTAATAAAAAACATAAAAGCCAAAAAATCAAAAGAAATATTATAAATTGCGTAAAGATTCTCTTGATTTCATATATTATGATATATAACTTTTACAAAAAATCAAAATATGAAATATGTAAAATGTACAAAAGGTAATAATATAAACATGAAAGTGTATTAATTAACTATGATATATATTGAAAAATTAATGTTAATCATAATGTAGAATGGTATTATTGTAATAAATAATTTTTTTATTTATATGTTATAGAGAGCCTAAAACTTTTCCAATTGTAGTTTTGGAAATAGCAATTGACCTCAGTGTATCTCTAATGCTTCTCTACATACTTGGTAATGCTATTTCTGGTACATACAAAAAGAAAGGACTATATTTGAAGAAACCACTCATATTTTTCAGATTCATTATGAAGAAATGAAGATTTTGTATTGGAATTTAATAATACCATATACTCTACTCTATTGTGTTCACTACTTTATCGTCAGCCACTTGGTACCTTTGCTTTTGTAGTAAGAATGAGATGACCTGTTGGTAGAAAAGTAGGAAACCTGGATAGTTTATTGCTTTGCTCTGACTATGATCAAACAATACATAAAATGTTTTTTTATCTTTTATTAAGAAATAGACACAATTTATAGGTTCTGGGTTATAGCACAAGATGATGGCTGTTTTATAACTCAGATTATGTATTTTCATTTTTATATCTGCTGAAGTATGTGCGATCATTTTGATTTTGCAATTCAACTATCTTCTTAGATCAATATTCCCTATGATCACATACTTTTCGTTCTTTTAAAATTTAGAGTTCACTGCAACTGTAAAACAACTTCCATAGTGGCAAATAGGCTTTGCGTTCGATGAGTTTGTTATAGCCAGAGCCTGACTTTAAAAACTTGGTATCATGCAGTATGCCTGACTTACTGTCCAATACTAGCTATATGTAACTTCTTTGTGCATGTATCATAAAACAAAAGTTCTATGTGTAGTGTAGAGTTGATATGTACAGCCTTCTGCATGGTGTTTTTGCCCTTTTCTTCTCATTCGTGACAGTCATCCCTTTCATCTTTCCATTATCCTATTTAAATTAAAAATGAATTAGTAAACACTATGGATCACTTGGACATATATATCTTATATCTTTCTTGAATATCTTAAATTATGCATTGTCCATAGTAGCACAGAGCTTTTGTTTAAATGATATAGATCAAATATAATTTATTTAGTATTCATCAAAATATAATTTATGTAGTATTAATTATTGATGGTTTTCATGACAGACGAACAGTAAAGAACATTCCAAAATATGCATCAGCAGACTTCTATATCGACAATGTACTTCCGAGGATCAAGGAGAAGAAGATAATGGCTCTAAAACCTTTTGTTGATAGGTTGGGGTAAGTTGTTCATGCTAAAAGACATTTTATCTTCAATTGAGATTTTTAATTTCCTTTTTTGCCATCTTGTGCCATCATTGAAATCTTCTTTAGCATCTAACTTTTGTGAGAATGTGCTCTCATCATGTTAGCACCTATTGATTCATAAATGAGTTATCCTAGGGATTTTTTTTGTTACAAGTCTATCCAATTAATTGACAATCTGTATCTTTGCTTAGGTATGACAATGTTCCACCAGAAATAAACAGGCTCAGGTGTAGAGTTAATTATCATGCCTTAAAATTTTTACCTGAGATTGAGGAAATGGCTGAGAAATTGGCGGCAAGAATGAGGAACCGCACTGGAAATGTCAACCCGTACATGTATTAATCCTTTCAGTTCCATGATATGGATTCAACTAATCATTGATTTCTTGCATAAGCATCTAGCTCTTTTCCGACAGGGCACTACATCTGAGATTTGAGAAGGGAATGGTGGGCCTCTCTTTCTGTGATTTTGTTGGAACTAGAGAAGAGAAAGCAATGATGGCAGCATATAGACAGAAAGAATGGCCGAGACGGTACAAGGTAAGGGAATCTTATTACTTGATAGGAGGGAATGATGGCTTTCGTATTTACCAAATAGAACAAACTAGTATAGAGCTGGCTTTTTTTTCTGAGGACCTCAGTGCTGTCGTTTACTTCTCACTCTTGCACATTGTTTACAGAATGGATCCCACCTCTGGCAGCTAGCACTTCAGAAAAGAAAGGAAGGACGTTGCCCTCTAGAGCCTGGCGAGGTTGCTGTCATATTGCGGGCAATGGGATATCCCAAGGAAACACAGATATATGTTGCTTCTGGACAAGTGTATGGTGGAAAGAATCGGATGGCTCCGCTTAGAAATATGTTCCCTAATCTGGTAAACACTTCAACTCTTGAGGAATATAATTTACTTTGCTGATACATTAAAATTGAAACGAAATAGGAAATGAAGCTTGGCATTGCATTATTTATACTCTATTTTTTTTTGTATTTTATGTAATACCTTCTATAAGAACTTATAGAAGGGATATCAAAGTGATAGTTTAATGTCTTTGGGTTATAATTCGAATATTCAATCTGAAACAATTGATGTTAAGGACTTCATTTGATGTGATCTTTGTCGGAAAGCTAATGCAAGAGACTGCATATTATGTATAATTGTATATCATACGCGTGATTCATTGGATGTACTTACACATGTACCTTGAACTTGTATTTTTATTGGTATTTTCTCTAAGCTTGTGTTTGCACCTAGGCATTTCAACTAGGCCTTTTAAGGGGCTAGTGCCTATGATAGCTTAGACAACATTTTGACAACTTTGGTTTGTATAGATTGTTTCAGGTACCAGTTCTTAGATTTGAAGTATGTATTGCTGATTTCTTCTGTCATGCAATTGGCAGAAAATATCTAACCAATGGAGTTAAACATTGCTAAGTAATACCTGACTTCAAGCATTGTGATGAGCATGTAAAAGTAAACTAAACTAGAACAAGGCTTCACTATCCACGGAATAACTATCCATGAGGGTTTGGATCTGGCACATTCATGTCAAATAAACAAATAAGTGAATTAACTTGCTTTTATAAAAATGCAAAAAGTAAAGACCTAAGTAGCAAGCAAATCATTATTTTGGCAGCATAGACATTCATTCATTCTTCATTCAATGCCAAAACATGATTTCAAATTTTCAACTATATCCCACTTCATGGCACTAATTGCACGTACTTGTCTGTAAGAAAAATTGGCTAACTCAGTTGTCGCTGTTAACTCATGAATACTACCCGTCATTGCTGTCTAATAAATTTGTTACTGATCTTGAGCCAGTAGAACATCTTGTATCTGAAATTATTGAACACACAAATACTCTCACTTGAGTTGTTGTCTTTGTAAACTTGTTGCTATTTTGCAACTGCAGTGTACTAAGCTTGTTTTGGTTTCTAAAATCCTAAACCTGAAAATTACTACTGAAATTAAAACACAGAAAAAGCTTAGGAACTCTAGGTTTTGCTATTTCTACTTGCAAACTAATCAAAGGTTACTGTAGATTTAGGATATTCATGTATCTGGTTTTGGCTTGTGAATATATGCAATGCGATGCTATCTTCTTTGATATGGTTTCATACTAGTTATTCGCTGAGCCAACTGTAGATGCTGATGATGCAACATGAGGTCTATATGAGTGTATTACACTGATAGTAATTCTTGTTTGATACCTAGTATTTCTGGAGAACAATCACAGTAACATCTTCAAATCAGAGTCTGTTTGGTTGTACAGGAAAGTTCACAGGAAAAACATTTTTTTTCCTTGGAAATATTTTCAAATATTTGTTTGTGAGATAAACCAAAAGAATGGAAAATAACCTTCCAGATTTCTAGGAAAGGTTACCTTTTTATTTTCTGGATTTTCTCCTGACATGGACAAAGAAGACGTATTCAAAACCTTCTAGTGGTTTTGAATGTGAATTTCCAGAAAAAATAGAATAAGTACTTTTTCCATTATTGCAAACACACTAAAAGTAAATGGAAATTGACTTTCAATTAATTTTCTTTTTCCTACAAGCCAAATAATTTTAATTATTATTCATGGAGAAATTTTGTTAACTCAATAGTTGGAAAAGTTCCATTTTAACACGAGAGTGCTTAAATATACTACAATCACTTTGTGAGGATCTTGCTGATTCTATGATATTCTCTACAGTCCACAATGTTGTCTCGTAGCTTTTAACCCAGCTCACTCAAATATGGCAGCTCATAAGCATATTCCTTAAACAAAGTTAAAGCTATTTCAAGGTATTTTTCTTCATGACTAAGGAATGCATTAAAGGGGTTAGTTACCAACTGTAAGACACTTAATTTTGTAGTTCTCTATGCATGAAGGATTGTTTCATGCAGTAATACTTATTTTGATGTTTTAGGGTTAGAAAGAAGTTTAGAAACTAATGGTATTGGCAGAAACTCTTTTGAAGTTCTCTCTCTTAAATTTTATATCTCTTGCATGTTTCCTTGAGTAGTGAGTCTTTTATTTTCAGTTCTGTATTCTTGTTTATTTTCCTTGGGGTGATGAACTTTCTGTATCCCTTTGTGATTTTAAACTCAGTGGTGAGTTGTTTCTCGATTTTATTAAAGTATTATCGTGAGTTCGTTCCTTTTCAATCTGAAGAACTTATTCTAGTAGTTACAACTGTACTATTGACTTTCTTTCAAAGTCCATTCCGTATTATCCCGATATGACATTTAGCCCGTCCTGAATAAGGCTTGTTGTGGTCATTGTTAGAGAAAGTTATTTTCCATCATGTTTTTAGCAGCTAAACAGGCTGTAAGATTGTTAGGCAAAAATCTTAGGCCATCTTGCCTATCATGTTAGTTGCTTGTTTCAGGAAAAGATCCAGCTGGTTCATGGAGGCTCTAAATTCTTTCAGCAAGTGCCACATATCCTACTTCTTTCCTTGTAAACTTAATGAATACAACGCCATTTTCTTATTTGTCTGACAGGTCACCAAGGAGGAACTAGCAAGCAAAGAAGAAATAGACCACTTCAGGAAGCATGTGACGAGCTTGGCTGCCCTCGATTTCCTAGTATGTCTGAAGTCAGATGTGTTTGTTATGACCCATGGTGGAAATTTTGCGAAGCTAATAATAGGAGCTCGCCGATACATGGGACATAGGCTCAAGTCAATAAAGCCGGACAAGGGGCTCATGTCCAAATCCTTTGGGGACCCCTACATGGGTTGGGCATCATTTGTCGAGGATGTCGTGATCACCCACCACACGCGGACTGGCCTTCCAGAAGAAACCTTCCCCAACTATGACATATGGGAGAATCCTCTTACTCCATGCATGTGTAGAGCTTGAGCAGGGCTTGTCCTCTTTCCTACTTGTTATATCTGTTCTTTTCTTTCTTCATGACTAAATTCAGGCCTTGAACACTGTCGTTTTAGAAAGATAGGCTATATATGTGATAGTGTTAGTTCTGCAGGTCATGTTTGTTCTCTTTGTGAAAAATAAGAACTTTATTCCAAGTGATAGAAAGGGGATGTCATGAGAGGGGATGGTGGTTTCCAGGTTCAGCTGCAACCATCGCTCCTTCATAAATTTGATGTCAACGAAGTGATATATGTACATACACACACAAGGAATAATAAATACTATGAGTGTAATGATCATATACAAACTGGTAGATACTAACTTGAGAAAATTGGAGGACTGCAGCAAGAAGAATTTACGATCGGTTTATGTGCAAAATTTAAAAGAATTTATCTAAGCAAAAAAAAAATAAATTACTTTACGTAACACATGAATAAGAAAATTTTCTCCTGTTTTCTTAATTTTATATATATATATATATATATAGTTTTCTAGTTCTTTGGCTTAAAAGCCTATGCTTTTAAGTCATCAAAATTCGATTCAAATGATCTCAAAATCCCAAAATCTCTCACTTCCGTCTCAATTATTATGGTCCAAATCTTTGTCCTAACCTTATATATGTAATTGAAATTATCTTCAAAGAATACAAGAATCAGTAATATTTGGCAAGAAGCCATATGATTTAAATACAATCTTGTGTCTATTTATTCTACTTGTGCTGCTTCAGTGATGAGTGTTATCACCCCATCACCACTGTATTCTTCACAATTTTCTCTGCCTCTGCAATTGTTAGATGTTTTATACCATTCTCCCTCAACCATCTCTCATCATGTCTTAAAATACCATCCTTGAGCTGCTTCTCCTCCATCTTCAGCAGTTTCAAACCCTCAGCCAGCCTTGGCAAGAAGCCTTGAGGCCTCAAACACCATGCTGAAAACACCCCAAACAGGACCTCCAGATCACCATTCAGCCTTTCCACAGCACTACTGTTGAACTTGATACTGCTCAGAAACACGCCACTAAAAACTAGCTGGTCCACACCACTGGCCACGGCTCTCCACATTGGTACAAAGTCCATCGCATTCAATCCCTCTTCCAACTTGGAGATCTTCCCTTGGATGTAGTCCAGGGCAGTAACAAAAGTCTTTGAAAGAGATACTCCTTCAGTCTTCTCTTGCCACTGCCTCCTATTTTTCAGGTAGTCTCGACAAAGTGAATCGAAACCCCTCAGTACAACAGTGGCAATTTTCTCAATCCACTCTGTTCTGAACTCTTTATACATAGTTATCTCTTCTTCAAAAATGCGCCTCCCCTCCGTATCATCTTTACCTATACTTTCCATCTCGAGGAAGAACACATTCTCACACCATTCAGTCAAGCCTGAATCAAAATGCCGAGCTGAATTGATGGACTGGGAGACCTTCAATAAGGCATCATCATCTGCCAGAGCAGTGAGGCCCTCAGCTTCCTGGCACCTACGAAGCAAACAATCAAGGAACTCCCTCACGATAGGAGCTCCAGCCAACCTAATAAACCTTGCCCTGAGCTCAACACTTGGCAAAGGCCGAGACCTGTCAATCAGCAAAGATAAACCCTGAAGAACAGCACCAGAAACTGCAGGAGATTTGTAATCCTCTGAGCCAGTCATTAGCACCGTCCCTTGGAACCTCGTTTTCCAGCTCTTTTCGTCGTGCATAGCTACTCTTAATTTCTCTACCGTCTCACCAAGCTCAATTTCAGCCCACATCTGAAGCCAATCTGGTCGATCACAGAAGATGGACATAGAGGAGACACGCTGCAAATTCGCATCATCAGTCAGTGATAGCACCAGCCCAGAGTTGGTGATCAGGGTCTGGATTCTCTTATCAAAAGATATCATCAAGTCAACAAGATGAAGCCATGACAACCTAGCCTGTGACAAGTTACTGCTCGAATGGCTACCTTCTAGAAGATCAACATATTTTGGAAAAATCTCCTTCGACAAGAAAGTAGAGAGTGAAGTCACCATTGCTGAAATCCACTCCTCTCTACAACTACGGCCCACAAGCATGGCCTTGTCTACCAGAGGTTGCAATATCTCATCCACGGAGGCCACAAAATCCATTGTCAATTTATAGACAAGAGCAAAAATGAATTCTGGTTTATCATGCCACTTTGATAAAAAGTGCTGAGCAGCAACCATTATTGGGTTCACTAACTCCTCTACAACCCAAAGTGGTTGGCTAAGTGCAATCTCCAGAGTATGCCCTGAGAGTTGTCGAGATTTTCTCCTTCTCTGCAATTCTTGCAACTTACACAGGGAAAGGAAGTTCTCACAGTACTTAATCTTCAGGTTCCCAGTCATCAAGAAAAGAGGATTGTAAAGCTCGGGTGATGCCCCTGTGTTTGGATGCACAATGTTGGAGCCCGAAAGTGGAGGTGGCCAGCCGAGGGATGCTAGAAGATTTCTGTGGTCAGCAATTGCCTGCGGTCGTAAGATAGATAAAGCCCGGTCAACTCTGTGATCTACAGCTGAGACAAGACGAGACCACTGAGGTCTTGATTTTGTCACAGAAGCTAACATATCCTCTATTTGTTTGAGAGAATTGATTGCCACCATACAAATATCCTGCAAGAAAGGCAGGAGAAAGAAGGCTGAAAAAACGTAAGCAGTTTGAATATCTTTTACCATTTATTCATGTCAAATCTCACCACCGAGTTAGTTGCACTAGGAGTTTTAAGTTTTCCTGTAACAGAGGAAGAAACAGCATCTTCAACATCACCAATCAGTCTGTCGAGCTTGAGTGTGGTCTCTGAACTCAAAACAGAAAACAAATCCTCTCCAATCAAATATTCACAAGAATGATAAATGGTGTGACCATTTGATCAGTTTAAGTAAAAACAAAAAAAATAAAAAATAAAAATGTTAAGTTTGGTACAAACATAAAAAACTGCATGAGGTAAATACATATCCAACTTAATCATGTCACAACATTGAATATCATATGTCACATATAGAGCTACTCAGAAATGAAAACAACTATACTGGAAGAAGATCTAGCAGAACAAATTGCAGCAAAAACAAATATCCAATTTCAAGTCCAGTTATTCAATGTTATTATGTAGTGATTTTTAACTATAACATTCGATACTTTGAATCAACCTGTAAGCCATGGGCACTGTTCTTGATTAATCTTTCTCATCGAAATCATCAGTGAAACATTTGAAATGAATACGAAAATTTAGGAGGAACTTCATCAAAATGTCATCAAGAATTCACATCTAAGGGTTCACATCCACCTTACCAAGTCATGTTTTGCATGCAAATTTTAGATCTATCACTAACTACATAGAGTTGGAAAGATTACAATTTAAAAAACAAAAATTCTTTGTTATCAGACTTATTTTACCATAAATTCGTCAACAAAATTGTTCGATGCCAGATCTAAATAACTTATGACAACCAGTAAAATTTCAGCATCTATTACATCACCGTGAGGAATATTTGACAATAAAACATCATTAACAAAGAGAAAGAAGAAGATAACAAGAAAATGTCCAAAAGTCAATCTAGTGATTCAGTGATATATGTTTGTTTTGCAATATCCAATTGACAGGGAAAGATTAAAAACCTTAAGAACTGGAAGTTTCTCTGTTCTTTGATTAATATAGTGACCTACAAGTCATTATTTGACAATTAGTTTTTTCTTAGAGTGTCGACCTTAACTAAGAACTACAATGTTCATAATCCACATAATGTAGAATTCATAATCTTTCACCATTTTAAGCATACAAGGGAAACAAACTAAAAAATATGTCAAACTCACCGGCATAAGACCGAACGGTCTCCACCCTCGCTACCTCCTTCGCGAGCGCCGGCAGCTCATCCGCCAACATCTGCTCTCTTCTTCCCGACCCATCTTCTGTATCTCCACCATCTGAAAACACATCAGTTTCGGGTGGTAACGAACACAACAATTAGGTCAATACAACCAAGAAAAATCTTGTATTGGAATTCAGGAACTCGAAACCTTTCGAAGAGCCGCGGAGGGAGGATCGAAGATCGACAAGCCCCGCCCTGACGTCACCGAGCAGTGCGCCGGTCTCCTCCGAGCGCACGGCGTACGCCGCAACACTCCCCGCCAGCCGTCTGCTCAGATCGGCCAGAGAAGCCTCGAGATCCGAGCATCGGCTCGTGAGTTCCGCCTCGAGGTCGGGGGATCGAGGGAGGTCCTCCGGGGTCCGGAACTTCTCGGCGAGGAAGCCGACGAGCGACGGCGAGAGATCCGACGGCCGGGGCAGCGATGCTGCGACCCCTTCCATGGCTTGTCGGTCTCACCTCATCGGCAGATCAATTTTAGGGCTTGAAGCGACTTCTCGTCGCGAAGACGACGGCGAGGGCGAGGGCGAGGGCGAGGAAGGACCGACAAATTATGTATTTATGCGCAGGTTAAAAGATTAGATCTAGTCCGTTCATTCAGTTGACTGATCTGATCATGATCGTTGAATTAATGGCTAACTCATCTATCGGCCAGACGGACTTAATCCAATAGGTCGAATTAATGTGGCTCGACCCAATATTTCGTGACATTTGTGTATAATATATATTACAATTAATGACAACATTGTGAAACTCTCTAAATAATAATCATCGATTATAATTTAACTATGGGTTTAAAACCATATACATAAATGTATTATATGCAATATTATGTAAAAAAAAAGAAACCTCCAACAAAAAAAATGACATGCAGGCTTTTATATAACTTCATCAATCACGTCATCACGATCTGGAATCTTCCATAACGATACAGGATTGAGAATGGACCGTAGGATCACTCGTCGAGTCGACGATCAGAAAATAAGAAAAGTTAATACTAGTTGATAACAGCCATGTTTGCAACCTACTCGCTGAGAATGGACCGTAGGATCACCTGCTCGGAAACAAACACTACTCGCGTTTTACACCAATGGAAAACTGCCATCTGTATCTTTTCTCTCGCTCGACCCATCTTTTATTTGAACGCGTCGAGCTTCCGTGAGGGCGCCCGCGTATCGCCGGCCGCCTCGGAGGCGTTGTCCGTGCGGGCTTCGATTTCGGAAAGAAAACCCATGTTTGCAACCTTTCACTGTGACTGGATAACCTAGTGGGTTCTACCGGGGCCCAATATTTCATCCAATCAAAGGGCAGCAGAAGAATGAAGACGTGTTCGCCACAAGTCCCGGTCTTCCCGTGTCCCGCCTACGCTCAAAGCAACGCCAGGAACAGCCAGAAAGAAACCGGAATACTAATACCGCTATTATATTGTATTATTTACCAGCCCATCATCCCCGAGGGATTTACGATCGTAACCAGATTTCGCAGCTCGGAAGGCATCGCATCGCGCATTTCCCAATCTCATCTCCATCAGTCGTTTTCTTGCGTAGATTCGCGATCGGACTGTTTCATCTGGCCTCGGATGAAGACTAGGGTTTCTTGGTGGATCACGATGCTGATGCTTCGCTGATGTCTGTTTTCCTGCTCGATCTGGCGATCTTGGCACAGTTGCACTTCGGCTTCGTCGCTGGTTCGGTTTTAAGCGTTCACAAGGAGTGTCTATCTGGTCAGATTGGGTGTTCGTGGTCGGCGGATGAGTGCGAGTTCTTTGTAGGTCTGAATAAGGTGCTCAATTTTGTTTCTCTGTGTCAAGAGTTGGAATCGTACCTGGCGAGTGGGTGCTTGGTTTGTAAGTCTCACGCTGAGGAATGGGAAAGAATCAGCAAGGAGCACTGTGACCTGGACTGGACAGTCTTTGCCCTTGAGGAGAGTGATGCATGTCCCTCAGGTAATTCCTCTCCTTTGTTGTGCTCATGCATATATATTATGTAGTAAAAGGTATCTTCGAGGATATATTTTCTTTCATGAAATCTGTGTTGCTCAGCGAATTGGTTATCTGGGATTGTAATTATGTTTTGCATTGAGATTTTGCGAGCACCGAATGGTATATCAACCTAATAAGCAGTAAATGAACTTTATGTAACCTGGTGCACCTTTTCATGGCTAGTCCCTACAATGCATGCCTTTAAGCTAATCAGACAATGAAGACAAGCTTTGTGGCTTGCATGGCAGAAAAATAGACAGGTACAAATGGAAGAATACACATTCTTTCTCTCATGGTGAACCATCGAGCTCAAAAGGCATCAGAACTAAGCTATATATAGCCAACAACAAGCACACAAATAACATTGGAGATTATAAGCTGAAGCCAGTTTAAGAAACTGGGAATATGTTTCCATATTGTTGAAAGTTATCATTACAGCAGCAAATGGAGAAGCAACTATTATCTTATGGCAGGCATAGCAGCAAATTAGATTAGCACAAATGGGATATTACACATCCTTTTTCTCATGGTGAACCATCAAGCTCAAAAGGCACTGAATCCAAGCCATACATAGCCAACAACAAGCACAAAAGTAATGTTGGAGATTATGAGCTGAAACCAGTGTAAGAAACCAAGAATATGTTTCTAAATTGTTTAAAGATATCACTGCTGCACTAACAATTCTGAAGAAGAAAAGAATAATTAAGCTGCTCTTAAACTAAAAAACTGGAGGCATTAGAGCAGCTAGAGATGTGTGGTACCTGTAAGTCTGAGATATTTACTGTTAGGAAATTTCCAGCATTTTCTTAAGGTCAATTCTAAATAGATAGAGTTGCTCCATGAGATATTCAAGATGCTTCAGGTTAATTGCCAGCAATGTGTGTGAGATCCAACACCGTTTCTCATAGAAACTGTAGCAAGAGGTCAGAAAGATTGTATGATAAATTGTTCCATCTTGGAGATCTTCTTAATGATGGTTTCCTTTAAATGATGTAGATGGTCGCTTTTAAATACTACAGCCTAATTAATCTGAGATTGATAATTATCTTTTCTCTTTGAACTCCTCTTGATCCAGCATCTTGCAAAAAGAGAGAGAAGGTATCTTGTGGATGTTTTAGCACAATCAATCTGGGATACATTCTTACTGGTTCATCTTTTGTTCTTTGGGTTTTGGTTCTTCCAGTTTATTGCAATATATTAAAGAAGGCACCTGTTAAGCATGTTGGCATAAGCAAGCTGAGATGTTTCCTTGCTTGCCCATATTTTCTCTTTGGATCTTTTTTCCACTTTTCCAAAGACCTGAAGGGTCTAAGCTTTAGAGCTGATTTGATTGCTATAGGTTTTCACCAAATAGTTTCCACAATATTGTGTTGGTAACTTGATAATTAGAGCTAGAGATTGTTCCTAAAAGGATCACACTCAAAATAGTGGTCACAAATGTTTCCATATAATGAGTCTGATGAGACTTGAGAGTGCTATAGATAATAAACAAGTGAATATATGGGATGAGATTATTTGATAGCAGATTCCCATGAAAATCATGTCATGGACAAAGAGAACATTTTTTTATCATAGATATAAAGGAATTTTAGATGCAACACCTCAGTGGTGCAAGTTACAGTTTTAGACAGGATTATATGATGTTATTTGCTAAAGAAAGCGCATGTTTTAACATAGAAGAACTTTGATTATTAAAAAAATTCATGAACGGTGGAGATAGATTTATAGGGTGCACTAATTGTATAAGCTTTCTTAATGTGATGGCAATATATATTTTTTGTTATTATTTAACTGATCGAGTTTGTTACTCTTTGTATATTAGGTGCATTTTCTAATTGATGCTGAAATATAATTACTAATTAGTGCATTATCTTCTTAACAGTGGAGATGAGCTTGGTTTATGATATCAGACTTCTTCTGATTAATGCAAAATTTAGCAATTGAATCCATGTCAGCTTATCTTAATTTGGTTTTCCACTGGATCTGCTAAGAACAGAAGGGTAAAAACTTCTTCGACAATCATCTTATGCTGGCATCATTGATCAGCTTAAGCAAAAGGAGCAATAACATATTTTAGGTGCCACACTAGATAGTGTTATGCTATCCATTTCAGGAGCTTTCTTGCTGTGCTGTAACTTTCTTTGTCCTTGCTTCCGTTCAAAGTGCAATGACATTAGTGAGGATCCTGTTCTCGGTGGAGATTCAAGTTCATGTAAGATAACAGAGCAACTTTTTTTTTCCATCAATAGAAGTTGCACAAGGATAATATTTATGTGCTCTGAATGTCGTGAACACCAGTATCATGAAGTACATTACTTGTAAGCATGGTTTGTCTTGCTGGTCATTTTGGCTGTTATGAATTATTAGTTAATTTTTCCTTACTCAAATTGGTGATTAACTTTAATGTCTTGCATTCATAAATTAAATTTCTTTATCTAGTCCTCAATTGAGCCTTGTATCTTTTAGCTTAGAAATAAATTATGGTGTATGATTCTATTGATGTAATGGCATGTAAGTGGACCTACAAGATCTTGTCCTGCTAGACAATCAAGTATTTTCATAGAAGAGCTAGAGAAAGACATAAGAGAGCCAGGAAAACTTATCATTTATTGGAAATTGGAGTGGTGTTATTTCAGATCAAGTTAATCAAAATAATCGGGCCTAGAATTGATGCCAGTGATGAGCAGACTTAGTTCTATATAATAAAACAATGCAAATAAACTCCAATATATTGTTGTATTTTCTGACAGAAAACAGTTTCTTTTGTTTGGATAACTAGACCTGGGGAAACTGATGACTAAAACATGGTCTTGACTGGTAATCAGCAGAACGTTTGTGACATATTGAAGTCAAGGTGGGTTCTCATGAAGGTTTGAGATTGAAAAATGTGGTTAATTTTTTTGTCTTGACCTTGATATAAATTTTCATGGTATAACAACGACCATGCCAGTTTGATCAGGATTGATATGCTGGTAACGTGGAATAGTACCCATATACCAAAGATTATTTTTGGACCTTGTTTTTACATGCTTCACCAGTTCAACTAGCTGGTAGAGAATCGGGATTTGGGTATTAAGATATCATAGGTGGTTTGCAGCAGATAATGATGCAAGCCATGTTTAAGTAAATATATATATATATATATATATATATATATATATATATATATATATATCTGAAATTCTAGAAGTTGAAAACAAGTGATCAAGAGGAAGAAATTTTGTGGTATGCATACACAATCTGCTTCTCATGAATCTGTTCTGGTTGTGCTTATTGGCCATAGACCATTGAGAAGAAATTTTGAGTTTTTCTCCTCAACTTTGATTGAGAAGTAGATTGAATTATTCTCATCAACTTCGATCTTACATGCTTAATAACAAAATCAAGCTCAGTCTTACATGCTATAATTGTCATAAGAAAGAAGCACTGAAGTTATAGGGTTGTTTTTGCATCTAGATCAAAATTAAGGACGATACTGATGAGCGGCCATTTTTTATGTTTGGAAATTCTGCCAGGCCAAGATTTGCTTAATCTTTCCATTTGTTAGAACCCGTGAAACTAATGACCTTCGTATTATTGATACAATCTATTTTACAAACATTCTACAAAGTAGGAGCATCTCTCCAAATGACCTTTTCTCAATCAAGTTTCCAAGTGAAAACCTTCGTAGTTCTCTCAGGAATCATTCTGATGTTGAATTTGCTTATATATAAGTAGTATCCTTCTCAACAATAATTCTACCAAGGTAGTTGTATTGGATGTTTCGTCTCTCTGTGTTGCATGAAATGGAGATTTTTGGATTTGTTGTAAACTAACAATCAGTTATTTAATTTCTGCTACAATTATGGTCATTCCTTACAACTGCATAGCCCTAGGTAGTATTTAACTGCAGACAATTGAACCTATCCATGCATTATGTAATCTCTTGCTTCAGTTCTCCTTCGTACTATTAAAAGTGAATATGCAGCTCAAATGATGAGACATCAACAATTCAGATCATTTCTGTTTTCCTTATGCCACCTCATCAACTTGCATTCATATGTGGGTACATGTGCTTGATTGTTGTGCATGTTTGAGTTAATTTGTGTTTTTATGTGCTTTGTGTCTATGAGCTCCTGATATGCCTTCCAGTTCCTGATATTCAGTATATGTGTGTTCATCTAGTAAGTTATCTTTGAGGAAAAGGACAGAGGAAATGAGGTAGGAGATGTGTCTTCGTCTTTTTTCCTCTTAAGGAGTGTCTTCCATATGATATCTGTTATGCATGGACTAATAAGTATTTGAAATGTATTATGCACATTGTCATCTTAACTGTGATATCCTGAAATTTCAAAATCTCCTATTATTGTGGCTCAATGATTTATGGATTTTACATGGCAGCAGGTCCAGTGCTTGGACCCTCTCAGAAATTTTTTTTTGAATTTTTTCGAATAATTCATTGCATTAAATTGGCGTTTAAGAATTATGATTACCGTTTTCTAGCACTAGGAAGTTCTCAAATTAAGGAAACTAAAAATTGACTCAGAAAGATGGAGAAAAGTAGCCACTATCCTTGATGAATTAATCTCCTATTTGAGTGGACATACATTTTAAATTTCAAAATACAAGATTAGATGTTTTTGTTCTACTATATTTTTAAATCAAGGATTTAATTTTTTAAGGTTCACCCATGTTGGCCAGTATATCGCCAGCACAGGTTTTATACCAATCAGCACAAGCCACAAATTCACAAGATGGTATTTCAGTGCAACCTTATTAAGACACAATGCTGTTATGCTTGCATGATATGACACTGAATCTCCTGGGAACTCAGAAATCATGCTCTGGACACGTGTGTAACTACTTGACTTCAATTACTTCTTATGCAATTTTTCATTAGCTTGATTGCTCTGTAGTTTATTTCCCTGGATGCTTGTTAAACTATTTCTCATACACTAGAATTAGGTTTTGGCGGCTATTATAGGAAACTATGAAGCATCTTCCTATTCTTATCTAATATACCATTAGTACATCAGAAGTTCATTAAACAAATACTGAACATGCTGTTTTTGCTGTGATTTATAACTTTTGACCTATTAGCTGTTCAAATTTATTTTTATATCTTTGTTAATCATTCAGTGCTTTCCTTGCAATAAATTCTGACTCCATTGGTTATTGTACCTTTTCTACATGCCTTTGTCCATTTTTGCTATGGTAACATGCATGCATCACATGCTTCGTGTGGATTTTCTTTTTAATATTAGAGCTATGTTTCTCATTGTGCAAATTAATCATCATAGTTAAACCTCTGTTAACACATATCTATCTCTTTTGCATTGGATTCTTTTGAGCTAAGATCAAATTCAGAAAGGACATCAGGAACTCCATTGAGAATACCTCCTGGTCCATCTCGATTATTATTGTCCCTGCAACCAATTAAACTGATGCCATTACATCTCAGCCTCAGTGAAATCATGAGGCTTACTCATAATTTCTCGTCTTCATATATTATAGGTGAAGGTGGTTTTTCAACTGTCGACAAGGCTGAGCTTCCTAATGGGGCAGGTTGTTGCTTTAAAGCAAGCAAAGAAGGTGATTCACAAATTTTTATCTGACTGAAAAACTTGTAGATGCTCAATCCTGTATACATATTTACAGTTTATAACAGTATATAACTGTATAATGTGATAATTATCTGCATAGCAAGTTCATGGATATAATTATCAATGAAGTCAGGTTCAGAGTAGCTTTTCTTAACATATCATGCCTGTTTTTGCAACCAGTCAGCAATCAGAAGTAGCATTCAGTACAGTCTATTGGATGATATGTAAATAAGGTATCTGTGTTGTTAATATATAATAAGTTCAGACTTTCTCAGGGAATTGCTGGAAAGTTTTGGCTAATTAATAAGAAATTAATGTAAAAACATCTCACAATTAATGGACTCATGTGAGTCATGTCTTATGATTCATGTGCTTCTAATGGAAAGGTTCCAACTTCTAACTAGTTTTTCCCGTATAAACTACTGATATTTTGGAATTTTAGACAATTTCATGATCTCACCAATCCTTACTGATGTGACAAAATGAGATGTAAGCACCAATTTGGTTTAACATGTTCCTCAATGCAAACAGTATCGACTAATTAATTTAAACACTTTTATCTGAACTTTCATGTCCACCATGATGAATTCATGCCGAAAATATATTTATCCACTATTATGGGCTTAGTCTTTTCTTTTCTTGATGTGTTAAGAGTCCATCCACAATGTTTATGCTTGTTACAATGTCAAAAGATGAGTATCATGTTATTTAAGTTAGATTTCCAGTCGTTTCTATATCTCATTTTTACTAATGTATGACATCTGTAAACAGTTTTAATATTATGACCTCATCTATTCCACAATTAGTTTGAGTTGTCAATATTCTTATTTGTATTGATTGCCATATATTTCCAACTAAATTCTTTGCAACAAATTAAACTTGTTCTGTCAAATAGAAGTTATTGCTGGTTAAACATGTACTCAATGTTGTCATATGAGCTGCCATTTTCAATTTCTATTCTTGATTTCTTTGAGACATAATTATGCTTTTCACAGTTGGTATGTTTAACAGGAATATATTGCTGCTCTAAAAGCTGAATTTAAAAATGAAGTTGAACTCCTCACCAATATTGAACACAGAAATTTGGTCAGGTTACTGGGTTACACTAATAATGGAAATGAATGAATTATCATCACCGAGTATGTTCCTAATGGTACCTCAAGGGAGCATTTGGATGGTAAGATTTGTATTCAGAGTCGGCAAGCAATACCTAGGTTAAACGTTACCTTATATTATAATTAATTTGGCAGGTAAGTATGAGAAGATTTTGAATTTCAGTCAACGTCTAGAAATAGCTATTGGTGTCGTTCATGGATTGACTCATCTTCATATGTATGCAGGTGACACAGCCCTTTCCCATTCTATAAAATATAGATTTTTCTAGTAGACTTTTGCAATGCCATCTTCAATATTATGCCTTCGCCTTATTTCTGTTTTTTTTTCACTACGGCTGCTAATGGCTTGACCATTTAACTCCACCTAAGGTTTCTATTCATATTTACTTCCAACATGTTCAGATATTACAAAACTTGTTAGAGGACTTATACTATTTACTCTTGTTTATGTCTATATATAAATATATATATAAATATATAAATATATATATATATATATATCTCAATTATATAAAACCTGAAGACATATTGAATGCAGTATATTGTATGTAGGGCACATTTTCTATACAAGACTTAAAGACGTGTTGGATACCAACATTATGCATGTGATCTGGACTTTGCCTAATTAAAATTATAAAACTATAAACTATGTATAGAGCATATACATGTGTTAATTGCTATGTTGATGAGATGTTGTTCTACTTCGATGACTTCTGATGCCATCATGTTCATATCTCGTTCTGTCTGTGTCACATGTCCACATCATGCTCCGTCACCTATCAACATCCAGATTTAAAGTCTGTTTGCCTCTATTTTTAGATTTTGTTATTCATTGATAGTTTTTAAAGCACTAAGTTAGCATGTTGTCCTAGTAATTCATCTGACAAAGCATAGATGCATAGGCACCAACAGTTTAGATAACAGTGTCGGTCCATTTGATTGATCCAGTTTCTGATACATGTACCATTCTAGTGCTAAGGTATACATCTGGTTTGGCATGAACTAGATTAAAGTGTGTTGGCAATAAAAAGAAATGTTGGAAGGCGATTTTGTCAAATATCAAGATGTATTTTGGCAAAGAATGCAGGAAAGAGCAAAAGGAGCATTGGATCAATTGATAGTATCATCGGTCATACTAAAACTATATAGGGCGTCATGTTATATTACCAACACCAAATGAGTGTATTATGAGCTAGTACTATCGTGATAATTTTGCTTAGCAACTAAGAGTAGGTTAGTGTGCCTAAAACCCACAAGGCATAACTATTACACAGTTGAGCTCAACTTGAAAAAAGTCTAACCTACTGATGTCTCTTTTGTGCTAGTGTAACAGAATAAATGGCTTTTTATACAATACTTAGAGCCTATAGACTTCCTCGTATGAAAGAATGAGGAGCCTTAAGGTTTGCAGAATTTGTCTAAAGTTCTAGACATACCTAAAACTAATCTGGTTGAGATAGGCTGAGTTTGATACTAAAATTACATATTGTTGGAGGATTCAGGTAGTAATCGGTCAGTTACCAATTCCATACTAAAATACAATTCCCTGCTGAGCATCTTGATCCCATGATGGTTTCTGAACACACACAAAAGGAAGTTTTTCTGAAAAGAATGCCAACCTACACAGGAGCCGTAGTGTCCCTACTAACTCGAAGGCAGTGGGTTAATCTTTATTTGTTTCTTTTACATTATATATATGTGCAATTTAAGAGAATATCAGTCTTCCTATGAGAATATTCATATGTAAAACCACCTACAATGAATAGATTAAATAGTGTGTACTCCTCAAAATTTATTAATAGTTTAACATGAACTTTTGGTTCTCTTTACACCCACATTTCTTTCAACTTGTAAAAGACTTCTGATTATATTTTGTACACAGATTCCTAATTAACTTGAAAGGCCAGAATCCTATTAAATACTGACCCTCTCAAAGAAATATAATTCAAGACTTATAGCATAATATAAACACTATAATCCCCTTGTAATAATATAAAAAAAATCAAAATTTGTTTGTCATTTTAGTAACAGTCTATTCTGATAGAATAAGAAATGGTTGTGCGTGTCAAAAGTTATCATAGTTTTAGTTGAGACTTAAATAATGAAACATCATTTAATATGGTTTGGACCTGCTAAAAAATGTCCTACAAATGGATGATGAACTAATTCAGCTTAGATCTGCTGAGGCAGATAGAGGATGACCAAACAACATTAAGCTAGAAATAGCACACACAAAAGTGATGGTCATCGTATTATTTATTTGGTGATATTTCTTAAAGTAGGTCAATAGCTGAAAGGAATCACTCCAAAAGGTAATTAATAATTTGATGTTTCATGTGAAAGTTAGAATGATAAAGATATCAAGTTCCTATATATGTTTAGCTTGCACTAGTTGATTGGGTACATTGATGCATGATCTTAGTTGCTCTTTAGCTTTAACAGTCTGATAATCTGCTTTCTTATGTTTTCTGCCAGAGAAGAATATTATCCATCGTGATGTGAAGGCATCGAACATTCTGCTGACTGAAGGCTTTACAGCAAAGGTAGCTGACTATGGCTTTGCTACGTCAGGACCCACAGAAAAGACGAGACTCACATTTGAGACCAAAGTGAAAGGAACAGCTGGATACACCAGAATATATCAGTACCTTTCACCTCACACCTAAGAGTGATGTTCACTCTTTTGGTATATTGCTATTGGAAATTCTATCGGCACGACGCCCTGTAGAAATAAAGAGAAAGGTTGATGAAAAGATTACTGTGAGATGGGTAAGCTTAATTTTAAACTATATTTCGGTGGTGGTGTAGACTTAAACTATAGACATGATTTTGTAATATTAATTTTACAGCACTTTGTCAATTTAGTTGTGTCAATCTCTGATGGTGCAGGCCTTCAGCAAATATAACGAAGGCAACGAAAGAGAAATTTTGTATCGTTGGCTGCGGGCAGTGGTAGAAGCGGAGGTATTAAAGAAGATTATCACTTTGTCTTTTCGGTGTGCTGCACCGACCCGTAGAGATCGACCAGTCACGAGGGAAGTTGTAGACCGGGGATAATGAGTCGAGCTGTCATATCTCATATTTATAAAATATAATAAATTGTTATTTTATTATTTATAATTTATAGACAATGTTTTTTCTTTTCTTCATTCTTGAATTTAAATTTTTATCTTTATAATAATAAATATTTTATTAAATAAAAAAATTATATTTTTTGATAGGGTCATAAATTATAAAATAATAGATTATTTTTCGTTAGGTTTCAAATCTATTATAAAATAATAGATTATTTTAAAAATAAATATAAAATAAAAATATATCAGTAATCACACATACACATGTTGGTAGGAATATTAAAAAATCATAAAAATAATTTTAAATATTTATAATATATATATATATAAATAATTTAATATTAGAATGATAATATATTAATTCATCATAAAATTATTTTATATAATAAAAAAATGATAATTTCTTATGTAATAAATAAAATTATGCATTAGCCACATGCAACATGTATATAATAATAAGATAATAAAGACGTACATTACACTCGATAATATACTTTCCTAAAAGTAATAGAGGTATATTTTATAGGATGAATTTCTCTTAATAGCATATGAAGTGATATCTTTCATACATTATATTTGTGTCCTAAAAGTGAGGATACGTTCCTCCCAATAGCGGATAGAGGAATCAAACCATTATGTCTGACGGCTCGCTAATCCCAATCATCATATTTGCTTTCAGCAAGGATACATAAATATCTATGATCATTCATTTATATTCATCCAAGAAATAGTCTGATCAAATACTATAAGAGATAATGCTTGATGTATGATCTAGTAGACTATGTCCATTGGTGGCTTTGCATTGTGATGGACTCACAGCTCCTTTTACATATTGTACTTTCAATATGGACCACTAGTATAGTCACTTTTTCTACATGGTAATAACCATATCAATAATCATTTTTAAATGATATCTATAGATAAAATTTTTAAGTTCATCAAAATAAAACATTAATATTTCAATAGTCTTCAATCAACCAAAACCCTAATTGGAATAGCCTAATTGATTTGAACTAAACTCAATTCAATTATGATCTAATGAAATCAATCTCAAATCCTTATTGAACCGATCTAGAATCACCATAGATTAATCTAATTTACATTTGATTGATTTTGATTAGCTTAACTAGTCAAGTTTGATTGAAATCACCCTAAACGGTATGATCAAACCTATCTGATTCAATCAATTCACGAGCTCAAGCCAATAAAGGGATAGGTAATTGGGCTATGTCATATAGTGCTATCCTAAACTAAATCAACCAACCTAAGTCTTGGACAAGTTATGTGCGCTATACATGCTTGTCCCTAGTAATAGGCTAGGTTGAGGTACAACGGGCTACAAAGAGAAGTGATGATATGTTTAGTGCCAATCGTAGAACTAGGCGAGCCTAACTTTGAGGATTTGACTTAGCCTCACTCATAACTTTAGTTGAGTCTTTCCACTATACTTGACTCGTAGGTTGGGTCATGTCTGACCATATGGATTGGGTCATATTTTGTCATATGGGTTGGGTCATACTTGGCCATATGGGTTGGATCATGCCTGACCATATGGGTTGGGTCGAACCTTTCCACATGGGTTGAGACGTACATGGCCACATGAGTTGGGTTGTAGCTGGCCACATGGGCTGAGTCATGCATGGGCACATGAGTTAGGTTGTACTTTGTCACATGGGTGGGCTACTACTTGGCCACATGCATTGGGTAATGCCTGACCATATAAGTGTTGAATCTCAGATTTTGATGATGAAATCAATTGATGAAGTTATGATCTAATGAGCGTTTGAGTGACACAGGACTATCTTCGATCATGGAAAGGTAAATCGATTGAAGTAGGAGAATCAGACGTTGGGTCGGAATGAATCATGTCAGAAGATTGGACGTCGGGTCGGAGGATTGGTCGACGTGCCGGAAGATAGACTTCGTGTTGTGAGTTTGAGCATCGGGCTAGAGGGATCAGATATTGCGCCAAGAAGATCGGATACTAGTCCTAGGTGCTTTGCAAGCTAATCACGTGAGTGATGACACGCGTGACATGATACGTAATTTTTATTTATTTATTATATTGTTTGATATTTTCTTACTTTATATTGCTTATTGCATATATATAAATATAAATATATATATATATATATATATATATATATATATATATATATATATATATATATATATATATATATATATATATATATATATTGTGATGTCCATGAATCTATGCAATGGGAATCAGATCATAATGATATCACGATAATGAGACCGATTCGCCTTTACACACAAACCCTAAATAATCCCGATCATAGGTTACTCGAAAGAGACATTGAGATAATCTGACAAACTAGTGTAATGTATACCCATCTATATGATGGAGGCGGTTGATCTCAAAATTGCTCATGTGGGGATACTAGATATACAGTGCATGTGCTCATTAGAAAATAAGTTCACTAATTGATTCGCTTACAGAATGTTAGATGATTAATGATACCTCATTGTCAGACAACGATTTCGTCGTCCTAGTAGTGTATCTGGTCTTTAGACTTTAGACACCAAGGATGTCCTGTATGAGTACTCCACTCTTTGATATCGAACTTATAGGTCTAAAAGTTCCAGATCTTGTATAATCGATTATCGGGAATAGCAGCCAACTTTACGAGGGCTATTGAGTGTCGATAGAGGATCATCCGCTCTCGGTGTTATAAGAGAAATATCATATATGTTCTTGCTCAAACAAATCCCTGGTCAGGGTTATTTAGATTGAGAGAGAAAGAGTTCTTTAAGAGAATCCGATTAGAGAGAAACTCGAGTAGAAACTGTATGGGCCTAATAGCACCTTTACCCAGTATATAATCTCTAAGATATTAGATGGATAAGGGACTATAGGTACATGGTAATTGAGGACAGATAGGTCCAAAGGATTAGATTCTCCTATATCGTTTGGGGACTACGGCGTAGTGGCCTAATACATTCGTAGTCGATGAGTTGAGTGAATTATCATGGAGATAATAATTCACTAAGTTAGAAGAAGTTCTGACAGATATACCTCATGGCCAGCTCGATATTAGGCATAGAGGATCACACACATATGGTAGGTGTTACGACAAGTAGAGGTTCGAATATGAGATATCCATTGGAGCCCCTATTATTGGATATCCAATAAGCCCTTGAATTATTAGATCCTATAGATGAGATCCAATAAGAACCAATGAGAGATTATTAGATATAGATCCACTAATCTAAGAGGCTTGGGTAGTTGGATGGAGATCCAATACCCAATATGGTAGGATTCATCAGGGTTAAGTGGATATGGGGCCTCTATAAAAAAGAGGGAACCTAAGGGACATAAGCTAGGCCTTTTTGGCTACCACCTCTTATTTTTCTCCCCTCTTCTCCTCCTTAGTCAATAGCCACTATTTGGGGTATGTGAAGATTTATATGTTCGAAAATTTGGGGCGACATTATATGTACACCAGAAGAATAGAAAGACAAAATCCTAGAATTCCCATGTAAAAGAAGGTTTCTGTTAGTGCCGGGTGAATTAGTGCAGCGGATTAAAACGTCGGTTTTGACAAATCTTTCGTATGATAAAAATCGAACTCAGAAGTGCTTAACTTGAAGGCGTATTCGCAAAGTTGTGCAGCAAAGGTAATGAGGAAATAAAGCAAGTAAAAAGGTTTGCAGTAATGTAAATAGCAGTAATGAAATGCAAACCAGAGATTACGCCGATTTTAAAGTGGTTCGGTCAAATGACCTACATCCACTTGCGAGGCCCCTCTTCGATGAAGCTCCCACCTTCCACTAGCAAATCTCTTGAAGGGGAAGGGTAAATACCCCTCTTATAACTTTTTATAAGCGGTTCACTCTCTTACAGATTTTCAGCAAAAAAGGAGGTGAACACTAGCAAATTGAAAACAAGACTAGCTAAGACTTTTCTAAGACCTTTCTCTCAATCAATTGCTTATTAAAATGTTGTAATCTCAGTTAAGATTTGAGGGGTATTTATAGGCCTCAAGAGGATTCAAATTTGGGCTCCAAAATTTGAATTCTCTTTGGTTCCCGATGCTGGCGGTGCCACCGCCTGTCAGTTTCTGACACTGACAATGGCTGGCGGTGCCACCGCCTAGGCCAATTCAACTCATTAGTTGGGCTCCAAACTTGGCCCAAACCAGTCCGAACTCGGGCCCAATTGGCCCCTACTTGGGTTATAGGATTAACACCTAATCCTAACCCTAATTAACGTGCTAACTACGAATTTAAAGACATTTTCTAAGCTATTACAAAGTCCGTAAGTCAAGACTTCTTCCGGTGAGCTTCCGGCGAACTTCCGACGGTCTTCCGATAAACTCTCGGAAACCATTCTGCGGACTCTCGGCAAGCTCCTAGACTTCACGATTTGATCTTGGCGAGTTCCAACGAGCTTCTTCGACCAGCTCCGATCTTTCTCGGCGAGCTCCGCGAACTTCCAACGAACCTTCCGGTGAGCTTCCGAAAAACCCTTCGGCAAGCTCCCTACTTATTCTTGTCTAGTTCCGGCAGCATTCCCGACGAACCTTCGGACTTCCGTCGAACTCTCGAACTCGCAACGAATCCTTCGTACTTGACTCCGACACTTTGTTTTGCTTTATATCTTCGTCGTTATCGTAGTTAATCCTGCACACACAAGCAAAAACTCTACTCTGATCTAGATAATTATTACAACGCAAATTGACATTCTGTTGCCCGGCACGTCATTGGTTGGCGCTTCGTCCGATTCTTCAGCGCATTGTCCTCTCTTGCGGCTTGTTGCCCAATCGGCGGTTGACCTCCGCAACTCCGATATCCTTGGCGCAATTCTGCTCTCTTTGGCCCGATGCCCGACGTCCGAAGCCTTCTGTCGTTCAATACCCTGACGTGATCTCCTCCGGCGCAACGTCAATTCCTCCTGCGTCAACTGTTTAATCTTGATCGAGTAGACCTGCATCACTCAAAATGCAGTTAAACATCTAAACACAATTCTCCAGCGATTTGAACTCAATAGGCTGCCGCAACCAAACTTGCATCAAGAATTAGGCGACCTCATACAAAGTTTCTCAAGAAAAGGACCTCTTACACAATTGGCAAAGGTTACTTTCAGATGTGCTATTTGGTGGATGTGGAAGGAGAGATGTAGCAGAATCTTTGAATGTCAACACACAAACAATGCTCAGCTCTTGACAGAGATTATTAGAGACTCAAGATCATGCATGGAGCATAATCTCAAAATGGAGCACTTTACACGAAGAGAAAGAGATATTTTTATCAAATTCAATTTTACTATTAGCTAAAGATCTTGGCAACGATGTTAAATGCTGTAACCAATGGTAGTCTTGGCACATCTTAACATGCTCGTTACAGTTAGGAGTTAAAGTCTACAACATGTGTAGTCATAACTACCACATATGTACTCAATGAGTTACCTGACTTTGTCTATGACTTGTATAGACAAAGCTATTTGTAGAAACGTTACACATAATCAATTTACTTTTACTTACCAAAAAAAAAACATCTAAACACAATCAATTAGTTTCATCATCAAAATCTGGGATTCAACAATCTCCCCTTTTTTTATGATGACAACTAATTGATGACTAACGGAGTTAACCTTAACTCTCCGGAGTTTAAACAAACTCCCCCTATCAATATGCCATATTGATAGAACCTTGAATTCAAACTGAATTCAAGTCATTGCAATATTCATCATAAATACTTGCAACACATCATCACGAACATATGCATAAACTTATGCATCACATGTCATGTCATCAACATGCTAGTCATAGGTGCCCAGGAAGCCAATCACGTGAGTGATGGCACGTGTGACTTGATACAGAATCTTTTTGCTTATTATCTTTTGGCGTATATCACTTTATAACTATTGCATAAATGCATACATATATTGTGATGTCCTTGGATTTGTGCAATGGGAATCGGATCGTGATGAGATCACGATAATGAGATCGATTCACCTTTAAACACATGTCCTAAATAATCCCGGTCATAGGTTACTCGAGAGGGACATCGTGATAACCGGACAGACTGGTGTGCTGTATACCCATCCATATGATGGATGCAACTGGTCTCATAGTTGCTCGTGTAGGGACACTGGGGATATAGTACAGGTGCTCATTGGAGAATGAGTTCACTGATTGATCCGCTTACGGAATGCTGGATGGTTGATGATGCCTTATTATCAGACAGCAATTCCGTAGTCCTAGTGGTGTATCTGGTTCTTAGACTTGAGACACCAAGGATGTCCTGTATGAGTGCTCCACTCTTTGATACCAGACTTATAGGTTTGGCTGTCCCAAATCTAGTACAACCTGTCATTGGGAGTGATAGTCGACCTTACGAGGGCTATTGAGTGTCGATAGAGGATCATCCACTCTCGGCGTCATAAGAGGAATATCCCATGTGTTCTTGCTCAGACAAATCCTTGGCCAGGGTCATTCGGGTTGAGAGAGAAAGAGTTCTCCGGGAGAATCCGATTAGAGCGAGACTCGAGTAAAAACCGTATGGGTCTGACAACACCATGCTCGATATACGGTCTCTGGGATATTAGATGGATGAGGGACTATAGGTACAAGGTAACTGAGGACAGACAGGTCTAATGGATTGGATTCCCCTGTATCGTTTGGGGACTACGGCGTAGTGGCCTAGTACGTCCGTAGTCGATGAGTCAAGTGAATTATTACAGAGATAATAATTCACTGAGTTAGAAGGAGTTCTGACAGGTATGACTCACGGCCAGCTCGATATTGGGCCTAGAGGGTCACACACATATGGTAGGCATTGCGATGAGTAGAGGTTCGGATATGAGATATCCGACGGAGCCCTTGTCTTATTAGATGCAGATCCAATACCCACTAGGGGAGGACCCATTAGGGTTTGATAGGGGACCTCTATAAATAGGAGGGATTCAAAGCCTCATAGGCTAGAGCCTTTGCTTGTCTTTCCTATTCTCCTCTCCCTCTCCACCTCAGAGCAGGCCTGGAGTTTTGAGGAGCGTCGTCGCAACCCTGCTGTGTGGATCACCGCTAGAGAGGAGGACGCTTGACCTCCTTCACCCTCTCCTAAGGATCTGCAAGGAAACAGGGATATACGATCTCCCTAGGTAACACAATCTACTCTATACGCAGTTTTGAGTTTCGTGGATTTTGCGCACCAATCTTCGTACGACGACGAACATCGTTTTGGGAATCGGGGATTTTGTTTTCTTGTTCTTCCGCTGCGCATATGATGTCGCCCCCAAGATTTCCCAACAGTGGTATCAGAGCCAGGTTGCTCGTGCGAATGATTGGTTTTGAACTGCGTGTGTTGTGTTTAGGAAGAATTTTGAAGTCAAAATCGTTGACGCAAAAACAAGGAAGGGCAGCAACAGTTGCTGCCCTCGATCTGCATGCGTGCAGCGCAGCCGAAGGCGGGCAGCACAGGGGCTGCGTCTGCAGCAGCCGGCCAGCGGCCTGCTTGCGTCCGACGGGACTGGCAGCCCGCTGGCAGAGGCGCCTGCGGCCGCTTCTCCCGCGGGGTGAGGCGCCGTAGGGCAGCGGCGCCTACCGCCGCTGCTCCCGCGGGCGAAACCCCCCACAAGGGCGGCCGCCCGGCGGGATAGCACCTCCTGCGGGCGTTGCCCCGCGGGCAGAACCGCCCGCGGAGGCGGCGGCGCCCCCAGGGGCGCCATCCTGCAGGGGCAGCACCGCCTGCGGGCGTTGCCCCGCCAGCAGAACCGCCCGCGGGGGCGCCCACCTGCAGCGGCAGGCAAAAGACAGTTTTGCCCCTCGGAATTTAAGAAATTCTATTTTCTGTCTTTTATCCAAATTACGAAAATACCCCTATGCATTCAGAAATTTCCTATATGTCCCTGATTTCAGAAAATATTAATTAATTAAAAAGTTTAGTTGATTATTATTTTTATTATTATCTAGTAGTCCTATATGATGATGATTATTTATACATGTGATGTATGATGTGTGGACGGATGATCATGGACCGTGTGATGTGTGTACTTGTGATTATTATTATTGAGGTCTGCGTGCCTCCATTATATTTCTCGTTTATTGTCGGGCCTGCGTGCCTATGATTAAGTTGTAATCACATGAGGAAGCACAGCGGGAGCGTGGATGCGATAGCGGGACCCACGAGACGGACTATCGTGATGCATGAAGATGCATCAAGATGTCGACGGAACCGACGATGACGAGATGGATGATCACAGGGCATGGAGATGCACCGTTGCACACATAGATCTTGATGTGAGTGATTAGGCCTACTACTGGCTCGGGCCTAATCATATTAGGTTGTGGTCCATGATCATCTGGTGTGATTGCTTATACACATACTAGATATGTATATATATTTGCATGCGATGTAGATATATATTAAATATGTATATGTGTGACATGTCATATTAGGAGACCAAATCATAGAAACATCTCTCGATAATATTAAGTCGGTAAACGTGAGGCAATTAGATTGACCTACGTGGTCTTCCATCATTATGAGTAGGAACCGATTCCCGATGTAGGTTGAGTTGGTCGAGTCCCTCGAGACTCACCTATATCGCGATTCGCTATCTTGCTTACAACATAGAGATGTCACCGGTGACCTGAGGGCATGGTATGCTTGATCGAGTCCCTCGAGGGTATATCATCAAATCAGACTCATCTTGTAACGAAGGTGTTGACTTAATCGAGCATAATGGTTGGTCGAGTCCCTCGAGGCCATGGTGATTCGGAGGCCGAATAGGACGGGAATCACAAAGAGTTGTGATCGACAAGAGTTGCCTACCTTTTAGGCTTAGTGTGATTGGTCGAGTCCCTCGAGGTTACACTAAGACGCTGATTGGATCCTGATCCCCACTAGAAGTCTGCCGGAGACTTCCGTTTCACGTGCTGAGGGTGTCGCGTGACTCGTTAGTAAAATAGTGGGAGCATATTAAGATAGAAATCCATATCTTGATAATTTATTACAAAATCTGCATGTTATTCATTTCTGTTGCATCTTTATCTTTATTTTTAGAAAATGTCGCTTTCAAAACGTGGCATACTTGATGTCAACCGCCTCACTGGTCCAAATTATACGGATTGGCTCCGTAACTTGAGAATTGTTCTTACAGCGGAGAAAATCGTGTACGTCCTTGATACAGTGATGCCTACGCTCGAAGAAGGGGCAAGCGAGGATGAGATCGCTCGCTATGTGAAGTACATTGATGACTCCACTCTTGCTCAATGCTATATGTTGGGCTCTATGACTCCTGAGTTACAGAGACAACATGAAAAGATGGATGTCAGATCCATTCTCCTACATGTCCGTAAATTGTTTGAGGAACAGGGAAGGACTCAACGATATGAGATATCCAAGAGCCTTTTCCACGCTAGGATGACTGAGGGGACACCGATTCAGAACCATGTCCTCAAGATGATTGAGTGGATAGAGAAACTCACAGGTCTAGGAATGGTCCTAGAAGATAACTTGTGTGTGGACATTGTGCTTCAGTCCCTACCAGATTCCTTTTCACAGTTCATAATGAATTTTAATATGAACAAGCTTGAGGTGACTCTCCCAGAGATCCTCAATATGTTGAGGGGGGCAGAGAGTACTATTAAGAAAGAGAAGCCAGTTCTCTACACTGGTGAGACTAGAAAGAAAAGGAAAGCAGAAAGGGCCCTTAAGAAGGGAAAGGGCAAGGGCAAACCAGGTAAAGCAAATGTTGCTAAGAAAGACCCAACAAAGGACAAAGGCCAGTGCTTCCACTGTGATAAAAATGGGTATTGGAAGAGGAACTACAAAGAGTACCTTGCAGAAAGGGCGAAATAGAAGCTTGGAGAAGCTTTAGGTACATTCATGATCAATCTCCAATTGACAGATTTTTGTGATAGTGCATTGGTATTGGATACCAGTATTGCTTATTACATCTACAATTTATTGTAAATTCTAGCAAAGCCGAGGGGAGATTGACGAGAGGAATATTGCATAAAGGTTTGTTTATGCAAGACAATACTCCACATATCATGAATGTAAGTGTCTTAGAGGAAACGAGATGAGGTGAACAGTGCATATCTATGGCATTGTAGGCTAGGTCATATCCATGAGGGAATGATTCAAAAGTTGCTAAATGATGGATATCTAGATCCATTCGACTATGTGTCATATGCAACTTGCGAGTCTTGCCTTCGTGGAAAACTAACCAACTCTTCATTTAGTGGAACTAAAGAGAGAGCCACTGAGCTGTTGGAACTCATACATAGTGATGTATGTGGACCCATGTTAACTCATGCCATTGGTGGTTACTCCTACTTCATTACCTTTACTGATGATTTTTCAAAGTATGGATATGTGTACTTAATGAAGTACAAGTCCGAGGCCTTTGAGAAATTCAGAGAGTATAAGAATGAGGTGGAGAACTAGACTGGAAAGAGTATCAAAACTCTTCGATCAGATCAAGGAGGTGAGTACTTAAGTACAGAGTTTACTCAGTTCCTCAAGGACCATGGGATATTATCCCAATGGATACCTCCTTATACACCTCAGCTCAATGGTGTCTCTGAAAGGAGAAATCGTACGCTATTAGATATGGTACGGTCCATGATGAGTTTCGCTGACCTACCCATCTTATTCTAAGGATATGCCCTAGAGATCGCAGCTTACCTTCTGAACAGAGTTTCAACTAAGTCGGTAGTGTCTACACCATATGAGATATTGAAAGGGAAGAAGCCTGATCTTAAGGTTGTTAAGATTTGGGACTGCCCTGCCCATGTTAAAAGACACAACCCCGATAAGTTAGAATCAAGGACAGAGCAATGCAAATTTGTGGGATACCCCAAGGAAACTTGTGGGTATTATTTCTATCATCTCGAGGACCAAAAGGTCTTTGTAGCTAAGAGAGCAGTGTTCCTTGAGAAGGAACACATTCTTGGCGGAGACAGTGGGAGAATGATAGAGTTGAGCGAGGTTGGAGAACCAAGCTCAAGCACCACTCTACAGCCCGAGTCTGTTCAGGTACCTAATACACAAGTTTCAACTTTACGCAGGTCTGATAGAGTATCCCATCCTCCTGAAGGATATGTGGGACATATTAGAGGAGAGGATGTTGAGGATATTGATCCTCAGACCTACGAGGAGGCTATTATGAGTATAGACTCCGGGAAGTGGCAAGAAGCCATGAATTCTGAGATGGATTCTATGTACTTCAACACGGTTTGGAACCTAGTTGATGCGCCCGAAGGTATTGTACCCATCGGTTGCAAGTGGATCTTTAAGAAAAAGATCGGAGTGGATGGAAAGGTAGAGACCTATAAAGCAAGGCTAGTGGCTAAGGGGTATCGTCAAAGGCAAGATGTTGACTACGACGAAACCTTCTCACCCGTAGTAATGCTAAAATCCATCAGAATTATATTGGCTATTACAGCACACTATGCTTATGAGATTTGGCAGATGGATGTGAAAACCGCATTCCTCAATGGGAACCTCGAGGAGGAGGTGTATATGATGCAACCTGAGGGATTCGTGTCTAAGAACTGCCCAGATAAGGTGTGTAGGTTGCTTAGATCCATTTATGGACTAAAGCAAGCTTCCCGAAGTTGGAACATAAGATTTGATGTGGCAATCAGATCTTATGACTTCGTTAAGAACGAAGATGAGCCTTGTGTGTACAAAAAGGTAAGTGGAAGCGCTATCACCTTTTTGGTGTTATATGTGGATGACATCTTCATCATTGGGAACGATGAAGATGTAGGAATGCTATCCACAGTAAAGGCTTGGTTATCTAGACACTTCTCTATGAAGGACTTAGGGGAAGCATCCTATACCTTGGGGATTAGAATCTATAGAGATAGATCCAAGAGGATGCTTGGCTTGTCCCAGTCCAAGTACATAGAAACTATTGTCAAATGGTTTGACATGGAAAATTCTAAGAAAGGGCGAACATGGATATGATACCTTATGCCTCAGCAATAGGGTCTATCATATATGTCATGCTATGTACTAGGCCTGATATAGCGTATGCTCGGAGTGTCACGAGCAGGTATCAAGCGGATCTAGGCTTGGAGCACTGGAAAGCAGTAAAGTGTATCCTTAAGTACTTGAGAATGACTAAGGATCTTTTACTAGTATATGGAGGTAGTAGCCTTAAGGTTGAAGGCAACACAGACTCAAGTTTTCAGTCTGATGTCGATGATAGCAAGGCGAATTCAGGGTATATGTACACCTTAAATGGAGGAGCAGTGTGCTGGAAGAGTTCCAAGCAAGATACCACTGCTGACTCGACCACAGAGGCAGAGTACATTGTTGCATCAGATGCAGCAAAGGAGGGAGTCTGGTTGAAAAAGTTCATCACAGATTTGGGAGTTGTTTCGGATAGCGAGAAGTCGACTTCCTTATATTGCGACAACTATGGGGCGATTACTCAAATAAGGGAACCCGGGTCTCATCAGAAGTGTTCTGAGGAGGTTCCAGCTTATTAGAGAGATCGTAACCCGAGGAGATGTAGCAATGGAAAGAGTTCCATCCGAAGATAACATTGCAGATCCACTAACAAAGCCGTTGTCTCATTTTGTCTTTGAGCGTCATAGGGGTCTGATGGGGATCAGACATATAGGTGATTGGCTTTAGGTCAAGTGGGAGATTGCTAGTCATAGGTGCCCAGCAAGCCAATCACGTGAGTGATGGCACGTGTGACTTGATACAGAATCTTTTTGCTTATTATATTTTGGCGTATATCACTTTATAACTATTGCATAAATGCATACATATATTGTGATATCCTTGGATTTGTGCAATGAGAATCGGATCGTGATGAGATCACGATAATGAGATCGATTCACCTTTAAACACATGTCCTAAATAATCCCGGTCATAGGTTACTCGAGAGAGACATCGTGATAACCGGACAGACTGGTGTGCTGTATACCCGTCCATATGATGGATGTAGTTGGTCTCATGTTAGAACCCTTGCAGATTCTAAACTTGGGGTTGATCTCTTTAGGGGATCGGCCTCCTTGGAACTCTATAGGGGTTCCTCCCTCCAAGTTGCTGCTCAAAGGCTGCAGAAAAGATTCATCTATTGCTTATGAAAAGAGAAGGAATACATGGCTATTTATAGGGCTTCTAAACCCTAACTCCTAATAGGACTCCTACTTAAGACTCTTACTTCTAACCAACTCCTAATAGGACTCCTACTCAAGACTCCTATTCCCTTACAACTCCTAATTCTTCTCTAAGAAAAAACCTCCTACATGAATGCCCCTCACAATTAGGACTCTCCTAGCTAGAGTCCTAACAGAATGTCCCTTTCAATTAGGACTCTCCTAGCTAGAGTCATAACATTTTTACTTGAATGTCCCTCTCAATTAGGACTCTCCAAGCTAGAGTCCTAATAGACCCGCCCTCTTCAAATCAGCCTTGTCCTCGAGGCTGATGATTCATGAATTCTGGGAATTTGATCTTCAAGTCGTCATAGTTCTCCCAAGTGGCATCTTCTTTTGGTAGGTTCACCCATTGTATTAGCACTTCATTAGTGGGTCGTCGTCGTCGAGTCACGATCCGTCGATCAATAATGGCACTTGGCTAGGTCTGGAGTTCTCTTTGGGTAGTCATATTTGGTGGGTGGCTTTGGGCTGTCTCCAAGCACCTGTTTAAAACTTCCGGTTGGCTGTTGGTTTGTGGGTGATATGTCGTACTCCTTTTCAATTTAGTACCCTGCATATAGAATAACTTTGTCCAAAATCTGCTATTGAAGATGCAAGTAGAATTTGTCCCAAGCACAATGCGTCTCTTATAGTGTAATTCTTTTGAGTCCCAATTGTAATGAGCCATGGGGCTTGGTGCTTCCTCCAATTTTTTTATAATCTTACTAGTATCTGAATCTTCCTGCCATTCCATCTTAATAGCCTCAAGGAAGTCGCTGGTCGGAAGTGAAACGGTCGAAACTTCAACTTGCTCGGGTAGCTGTGAAAGCGCATCTGCAAGAACATTCTCTTTCCACTTTTTGTAAGTTATTTCAAAATCAAATCCAAGAAGTTTTGTTACCCATTTTGGCTGCTCGGGGGAAGATATCTTCTGCTCCAAGAGATATTTTAGGCTTTTATGGTCGGTCTTGATTTGAAAGTATCGCCTGATCAAGTACAATCTCCACCTCGTTGCTGCGCGCACAATGGCGAGCATCTCCGTATCATATGTTGACATATTTTGATCGGAGGGAGATAATGCCTTGCTAGTGTATGCGAGTGGTCGACCATCTTGCATGAGAATGGCTCCAATTCTGACTCCAGATGTGTCGGCCTCAATAATGAAGGGTCGGTTAAAATCTGGTAGTGTTAGCACCGGCGTCGTCGTCATGGCTGCCTTAAGTTTGTCAAAGGCAGCGGAGGCTCTGTCCAACCATTGGAAGACATCTTTTTCTAGTAAGGAAGTAAGTGGTGCACTGATCTTTCCATAGTTTTTCATGAACTTGCGGTAGTAGCCTGTTAAACCCAAAAAGCCATGTAGCAATTTTATGTTTCTCGAGGTCGGCTAGTTTTGCATTGCTCCAATTTTGAAGGGGTCCACTGCCACACCTTCCTCTGATATGATATGCCCAAGATATTCCACCTTTTGTTGAAGAAAGCAAAAATTTGTGGTTGTTGTGTGTTCGAAAGGTGGTTTTCCGTATGTCTTCTTCGCATGCTCGTATTTGATGATACCAGGATCAAAGGTCCAGCTTTGTAAAGATTTGTGCTCCCTTTCATCTAGCAATTCATCTACTATTGGAATAAAGTATTTGTCCTTGATGATTATGCCATTGAGAGCTCGGTAATCAACACATATTCGCCTTGTTCCGTCCTTCTTGCGTACAAGTAGCACCGGCGAAGAGTAGAGGTTGCAACTTGGCCGAATAACTCCTGTTTCGAGCATCTCTTTTATAATCCTTTCTATTTCATCCTTCTAGAGATGTGGATACTGATATGGCTGAGCATTTGCTGAAGATTTGCCTGGAAGAATCATTATACAATGATCATGCCGACAGGTAAGAGGTAGGTTGCGCGGTTCGTCAAATATATTTGAAAATTCAGCAAGCAAAGGAAGTAGATTTGGATCTACAAATTCTGTTGGCTCTCCCTTAGTTTGCTGCTCAAGTTGTACCAAAAAGCCGCTGCATGCTTTATGCAAAACATTCTCCATTTGTTGTGTGCAAATCGTTGTTATGTCGCCCCCACGTTTCCCGTGCAATGTCACCTGTTTCTCCTTACTGTAAAATTTCATAATTAGTTTCATAAAATTTTAAGAAATATCACCTAATGTCGTCAACCATTTAATTCTGAGCATGGCCTCATGATTGTTAAGAGGGAGAAGGAAGAAATCTGCAATTATCTCTTGGTCCTTCAGCAATAGTTTCTCCTGCAAGCGCCTATGATCACAATTCAAAATCCGTCCGTCGGTGACCTTAACATCAAACCTGCAGCGATTCTCGATAGGTAATGATATCTGAACAGCAAGCTTACTATTTAGGAAGTTAGTAGTACTGCCCGTGTCGATGAGAACAGTGATTGGTTGTTGTTTGAGAAGGCCTCCAATTTTTATCATTTGCGGGTTTGAGTAGCTAGCTAGTGTATGTACCGTAACTTCGGTCGGTTGTGGCTCTTCTTCTGCATCTTCTTCTTCATGTTCAAGGCTCTCTTTTGGATGTTCAATGACCTCTTCTTCTATCGGTTCAATCATAAGAAGTCCCCCTTTACTACAGCGATGCTCACGGCTCGTCACAATGCCAACATAACCCCTTCGCATATCGCTCCCGAAGCTCTTCTCCTGTTAACCTCTTTGGTGCAGGGACTTGGTCGATAGTAGGGGGGCTGAGGGCTTCAATATTACTGGTTGAGGAGCGACCCTAGTCCTCCGAGCTTCATGGTTCAATTGCTCCTCTTGATGTCGTGCGAAAGAGATGGCTGCCATAAGCGTGTACGGTTGTCGCGCTTTAATTTCTCCTCGGATCTCCGGCTTCAAGTCCTCAATGAAGGTCCTCAATAGCTGTTTTTGAGACCAATCATGATTTTGATTAGATAATCTTTCAAACCTGGTTTGGTACTCCTGAATGGTGGAGGTTTGTTGGATCTTTGCTAGTTGTTCGTCAATATTCTCGTAATCGGTTGGTCTGAAGCGGATCAGCAGTCCTTCTTTGAATTGTTGCCATGAAAGGACTCCATAAGTATGTTCAAACTGTTTAAACCACTGTATAGCATCCCCTTCAAGATGTATAGCTGCAATTTTCACCATAGATGCATCTGCGATTTTGTGGTACCGAAAATATTGCTCCGCGCGTGAGATCCAACCAATCGGGTCTCCTTCTTCCCATCTAGGGAAGTCCACTCTCATGCATGGATAGTTAGGGTTGGTCATAGAGCCTACCCTCCCTTGGAAGTCATCTCTTCGGGCTTGGTGTGATTGTGCAAAGATCTCTCCTTGATATGATTTCTTCGGGCTTAGTGGTCGGCCCAATCTGAGTTCGGTAAAGAGCGTCCGAATCTTATCCTCCATTCGCGCCTCCGAGGCTTCGAATTTAGCATTGATTGCCTCCTTAGATGCCATAGTATATGGCCCCAAATCAATGATGTTAAGATCTCTCTTTTGCTGTTGGGTTAAAGGCATGTATAGGTTGAGAGAAGTGATGGTCGAAAGTGTTGGTGGATTGGTGGATGTAGGCTGCGGTTTAGGCTTGTTTTGTGGCTGTTTTGGGTGCAGTTTGAGGGTGTGGTTTGGTAGACTTTTAGGGCTGTGGATGAAAGTTTTGGATCTATGGTAGATGGTAGCAAAGGTTTGACAGAAATCCGTGAAAGTTGCAGCAAGTATGTGCTGTCTTGTAAGAGTAGAATTGTCGTCGAAGAAACAACGGTTTCTCGACGTAATTTCCACCAAAAACTTGAGAGAATTGAGGAGGGAATTGATAGAAAAATCACAGTTTATATGATAGCAAGAATATCTAATTTAATCAAGAAAATTTCGGCAGTATAACAGCAAAGAAATTGGTGCAAGTTGCAATTGCAGAATTATCATCGAAAAATTTCAGCGGGTTACGATGAAAATTTGCAACAACATAAAATCATTTTTAGAGATGAATTTCTTAATAGATCAATCTTAGATGGAAGCCAAGATGATATATGAAGTCTATAAGAAATTTCATTCAAAAAAGATTGCAAATAGATAAGTTAAGGCAACGATATGCAGCTGAAATTTTCTGCAGCATAGATTTTCAAGTGTAGCAGATTGGACATAAAATATCAGTAGTTTATATTGAGAATTTTTCGATGAAACCAAAAGGAAATCTACTGTTAGGAAGTGTCAAAGATGTCATAAAAATTTCGTAGAAATTTGGATAGAAAAAGCACAGTAGCAAGATCAAACAGATGGTGCTATGCGGCTTGAATTCTTTTTTTTGGTAAGTAAAAGTAAATTGATTATGTGTAAAGTTTCTACAACTAGCTTTATCTATACAAGTCATAGACAAAGCCAAGTAACTCATAGAGTGCGAATGCGATAGTTATGACTACACATGCTGTAGACTATAACTACCTGTGGGTACATTATTTGGCATCATTCCCAAGATCTTTAGCTAATAGCAAAATTAAATTTGATAAAAATATCTTTTTCTCTTCGGGTGAAGTGCTCGGTTTTGAGATCATGCTCTATACAGGATCTTGAGTCTCTAATAATCTCTTTCAAGAGCTGAGCATTGTTTGTGTGTTGACATTCAAAGATTCTATTACATCTCTCCTTCCACATCCACCAAATAGCGCATCTGAAAGTAACCTTTGCCAGTTGTGTAAGAGGCCCTTTTCTTGAGAAACATTGCATAAGGTCGCCTAGTTCTTGGTGCAAGTTTGGTTGCGGCAGTTTATTGAGTTCAAATCGCTGGAGAATCTCCTTCCATATCCATTTTGTATAATCACAAGCAAAATAGAGGTGGTCAACAGTTTCTTCTTGTTGCAAACAAAGGGAGCATCGGTTAACATGATAGATACCTCTTCTTTTCATATTGTCTATTGTAGGTAGTTTATTGAGAAGGGCCTGCCATGTACATAAGGAGTGTCTTTGTGATCCCGGTCGATCCCATGTCCAACTGCTTGGGACCCACTTGTTATTTCTTTGCCTAATTTGATTCCATGCGGATGTGGCACTAAATTTGCCTTTGTCATGAGGCCAAATAAGTGTATCTGAAGAGTTGTTCCTGATTGGAATAGCTATGATAGTCGGCCAAAGTGATAACATTTCGGGAGAAATAGGATTAGGGAGACACCAAGTACCGTTAGCAATGAACTCGGAAACCTTCCAATCTTTGGGAGCCCCAAGATCTTTTCGTATTCTGTCGCCATAATTGAAATGCGGCTTGAATTCTGCAATTCAAGTGTAGCAGATTGGACATAAAAGATCAGTAGTTTATATTGAGAATTTTTTGATGAAACCAAAGGGAAATCCACTGTTAGGAAGTGTCAAAGATGTCATAAAAATTTCGTAGAAATTTGGATAGAAAAAGCACAGTAGCAAGATCAAACAGATGGTGCTATGCGGCTGGAATTCTGCAATGTATCTTTCGTCGTAGAGATGAAAACTTTGTGACTAAAAGTTTATGCAACAATATAAGAACGATTTTTTTTTTTTTGGATTTTCGAATAAGGATAACTAAATTGCAGTAGCAGTAAGGTAGGAAACCAGAACCTGTTGCAATTCACGGGGAGATCAAAGGATGATCCGTGGTGGTGGAGATGATGACGGAATTCGGTGACGATCTTTTAAGCAATTGTGGGAATTGCTTTGGATGGTTGTAGAGGGTTGATGGATGGCTGTGGAAGGGCAGCGAGACGCCAAGAACGCTGCTCTGATACCAGGTGTTAGAACCCTTGCAGATTCTAAACTTGGGGTTGATCTCTTTAGGGGATCGGCCTCCTTGGAACTCTATAGGGGTTCCTCCCTCCAAGTTGCTGCTCAAAGGCTGCAGAAAAGATTCATCTATTGCTTATGAAAAGAGAAGGAATACATGGCTATTTATAGGGCTTCTAAACCCTAACTCCTAATAGGACTCCTACTTAAGACTCTTACTTCTAACCAACTCCTAATAGGACTTCTACTCAAGACTCTTATTCCCTTACAACTCCTAATTCTTCTCTAAGAAAAAACCTCCTACATGAATGCCCCTCACAATTAGGACTCTCCTAGCTAGAGTCTTAACAGAATGTCCCTCTCAATTAGGACTCTCCTAGCTAGAGTCCTAACATTTTTACATGAATGTCCCTCTCAATTAGGACTCTCCAAGCTAGAGTTCAAACATCTCATAGCTGCTCGTGTAGGGACACTAGGGATACAGTATAGGTGCTCATTGGAGAATGAGTTCACTGATTGATCCGCTTACGGAATGTTGGATGGTTGATGATGCCTTATTGTCAGACAGCGATTCCGTAGTCCTAGTGGTGTATCTGGTCCTTAGACTTGAGACACCAAGGATGTCCTGTATGAGTGCTCCACTCTTTGATACCAGACTTATAGGTTTGGCTGTCCCAGATCTAGTACAGCTGGTCATTGGGAGTGGTAGTCGACCTTACGAGGGCTATTGAGTGTCGATAGAGGATCATCCACTCTCGGCGTTATGAGAGGAATATCCCATATGTTCTGGCCAGACAAATCCCTGGCCAGGGTCATTCGGGTTGAGAGAGAAAGAGTTCTCCGGGAGAATCCGATTAGAGCGAGACTCGAGTAAAAACCGCATGGGTCTGACAACACCATGCTCGATATACGGTCTCTAGGATATTAGATGGATGAGGGACTATAGGTACACGATAACTGAGGACAGACAGGTCCAATAGATTGGATTCTCCTATATCGTTTGGGGACTACGGCGTAGTGGCCTAGTACGTTCGTAGTCGATGAGTCAAGTGAATTATTACAGAGATAATAATTCACTGAGTTAGAAGGAGTTCTAACAGGTATGACTCACGGCCAGCTCGATATTGGGCCTAGAGGGTCACACACATATGGTAGGCATTGCGATGAGTAGAGGTTCGGATATGAGATATCCGACGGAGCCCTTGTCTTATTAGATGCAGATCCAATACCCGCTAGGGGAGGACCCATTAGGGTTTGACAGGGGACCTCTATAAATAGGAGGGATTCAGAGCCTCATAGGCTAGAGCCTTTGCTTGCCTTTCTTATTCTCCTCTCCCTCTCCACCTCAGAGCAGGCCTGGAGTTTTGAGGAGCGTCGTCGCAACCCTGCTGTGTGGATCACCGCTAGAGAGGAGGACGCTTGACCTCCTTCACCATCTCCTAAGGATCTGCAAGGAAACAGGGATATACGATCTCCCTAGGTAACACAAACTACTCTATACGCAGTTTTGAGTTTCGCGGATTTTGCGCACCAATCTTCGCACGACGACGAACATCTTTTTGGGAATCGGGGATTTTGTTTTCTTATTCTTCCGCTGCGCATATGATGTCGCTCCCAAGATTTCCCAACACAACATACTTCTCCCCCTTTGTCATCAACAAAAAGGAGTAGTACCACAATCAAGTGTTTGTTATATGGGTTCAACTCATTGCATAAAAAATATAATATTAAATTTTTATTATCATGCAATCTAGCAATTTTACAACATTTTAGAACTTGCAAGCTAGTAATCTAGAGATGTTGGCAAATAGAATGCAAAAGGTAATACACAAGATCATTAGCCCAAATCAAGCTGCTTTCATCAAAGGGAGAAGTATACATCATAACATTTTGCTTGCTAATGACTTGGTCAAAGATTTGCATTCAAAAAGCAAGAGGGACAAAAATATGTTTTAATTGGATTTTCGAATAAGGATAACTAAATTGGATTCAATCTTGCCTGGAAACTCCAAAGTTTTCGATACTCTTTAATGGCCCACCTATTGGTTTTTTTGGGAGCACGAATGGCATCCGACAAGGTGATCCACTCTCTCCGTATCTCTTTACTATTGCGATGGAAGGACTTAGCTGTATGTTGGAACATGCAGTCTTAAATGGCAGCATTAAGGTACCCAATGCTGGCTCTATTCATATATCACATATAACATTTGCAGATGATTTACTTATCTTTCTCCTAAATGATCCAACTTCAGTAAAGAACCTGGCTACTATTATGAATGACTTTGGTATGGTTTCTGGACTTCAGTTAAATCAGGCGAAAAGTAAAGTATATATGAGCCCTTACGTTGAGGATAAGGTCTTTATTGCACAAACTTTGGGGGTTAGTGAAGGAAGCCTGCTAGTTCCTTATTTGGGTCTCCCGCTCATATCCACAGGCATTCACAAAACCCACTGTCAGCCTATCCTGCAAAAAATAAAGAATAGAATTTCTTCTTGGAAAAATAGGCTTCTATCAAAAGTAGGACGACTCGAACTCATCCGTTCTGTATTGCACTCCTACTCTATATATTGGTGTAATGCATTTCTTTTGCCTGCTGGACTTCTCAAAGATATTGAACGGTTATTAATGAACTTCTTCTGGAATGGCACAAATGATAAGGCAATGCATATGGTAAATTGGGATAGCATTTGCAAACCGAAAGATGAAGGGGGGCTAAACTTGAGAAATACTAGAGATTGGAATCAAGCAAGCCTGGTACAACAATTGTGGGATCTTTTGCAAAACAAATGTTCCTTATGGTCACAATGGGTTTCTGCTAGGTATCTTTCAAAGGAATCAATCTGGGAAATTTCAACAAGAACATACCACTCTGCAGCTTGGAAAGGAATTTTAAAGGCAAGGAATTGGCTAATCAAACACATTTCGTATGCAATCTCTTCTGGAACTAGTACTAATATGTTGTACGATCCTTGGGTGAATGGGAAGAGTATATTTCAATTATATGGCGACAGAATACGAAAAGATCTTGGGGCTCCCAAAGATTGGAAGGTTTCCGAGTTCATTGCTAACGGTACTTGGTGTCTCCCTAATCCTATTTCTCCTGAAATGTTATCACTTTGGCCGACTATCATAGCTATTCCAATCAGGAACAACTCTTCAGATACACTTATTTGGCCTCATGACAATGGCAAATTTAGTGCCACATCCGCATGGAATCAAATTAGGCAAAGAAATAACAAGTGGGTCCCAAGCAGTTGGACATGGGATCGACCGGGATCACAAAGACACTCCTTATGTACATGGCAGGCCCTTCTCAATAAACTACCTACAATAGACAATATGAAAAGAAGAGGTATCTATCATGTTAACCGATGCTCCCTTTGTTTGCAACAAGAAGAAACTGTTGACCACCTCTATTTTGCTTGTGATTATACAAAATGGATATGGAAGGAGATTCTCCAGCGATTTGAACTCAATAGACTGCCGCAACCAAACTTGCACCAAGAACTAGGCGACCTTATGCAATGTTTCTCAAGAAAAGGGCCTCTTACACAACTGGCAAAGGTTACTTTCAGATGCGCTATTTGGTGGATGTGGAAGGAGAGATGTAATAGAATCTTTGAATGTCAACACACAAACAATGCTCAGCTCTTGAAAGAGATTATTAGAGACTCAAGATCCTGTATAGAGCCTGATCTCAAAACCGAGCACTTCACCCGAAGAGAAAAAGATATTTTTATCAAATTTAATTTTGCTATTAGCTAAAGATCTTGGGAATGATGCCAAATAATGTACCCACAGGTAGTTATAGTCTACATCATGTGTAGTCATAACTATCGCATTCGCACTCTATGAGTTACTTGGCTTTGTCTATGACTTGTATAGATAAAGCTAGTTGTAGAAACTTTACACATAATCAATTTACTTTTACTTACCAAAAAAAAAATTTAGAGATGTTCAAGAAAGCAACTCTTACTTCTTAAAATATGCAAGTTTTATAAATTAGCAAATTCAAATATATGCAAGTTGGCATATTTGCTTTTCTTGAGATAGGCACGATAGCTCATTTTTGCATTTTCTTGATGTTTCAAGCTAGCAATTCTCGGTGATGTTCAAGATAGCAATTTCTTCTCTTTTGAGAAGTGCAATTTTTGCTTTCTTCTTGAATTGTGTAAGCTAGCTATCTCCCCCTTAGTCATTGTCAAAAGGAAGGGAAGACCCTTTATGTCAATTTCTAAATCATGACAAAGGTGAGTAATCATTCTTATTTAAAAATTTCATAATTGAGATAAACCTTGAATTCAAATTAAGGTAATATTAATCATGATTCACATCATATGTAAATACATCACATAAAAAGCATAAGTATTGCATGCATCATTTTAGCAACAAATCATAGCATTTCATCACATGACAAGATATCAGCAAGTAAAATTACAATGCAAGTTCTTGATATCTTAATATGATGCAAACATGGCATATGGCAATCATAGCATTTCGATTATCAATTTACCATATATTTCGATGCAAGCTTCTTTTGATATCTTAACATAATTCAAATTCAAATATGGCATTTATTTTTGAATCTCGTATTTTGATGATGAAATTACCTGATATATGTTTATGATTTAATCTGCGTTTTGAGTGACGCAGGATGCTTCGATCAGGATGAGACAATTAAAGCAGGAAAATCATGTTATGCCGGAGGAACTGTTAGGATCGAGAGCACTAAGAGGGGGGGGTTGAATTAGTGCAGCGGAAATCTTTCAGCGATTAAAAACGAAAGCTGCGTTCGTTTTATAAAAACTATTTTGATGCAAAAGCCGATTCTAAGATTACTTATGATTGAGTACAGTTTACGTCTAAACACAGTTTGCGTCTAAGCGCAGTTTACGCAGTTTGCATCTAAACGCAGTTTGCGTCTAAATGCAGATTGCGTCTAAGCGCAGTTTGCATCTAAGTGCAGTTTGCGTCTTAGGCTCAGATTGCGTCTAAGCGCAGTTTGCGTCTAAGCGCAGATTACGTCGAAGCTCAGATTGCGTCTAAGCGCAGTTTGCGTCTAAGCGCAGTTTGCGTCTTAAGCGCGGATTGCGTCTAAGCGCAGTTTGCGTCTAAACACAGTTTTACGTCAAAACGTAGATTCGGAAAGATCTGAACTTAGACACTCGTTCGCAAAAGCGCAGAAGTCAGTTTGCAGTTATAAATGGAATCGAAACGTAGACGTCTACAGAGGAACTCGTTCGTAAAAGCGCAGAAATCAGTTTGCAGTTATAAACAGAATCAAGACGTAAACGTAAACTGCAAAGAAACTCATTTGTAAAAGCGTAGAAGATAGTTTGCAGTTATAAATAGAATCAAAACGTAAGTGTAAATCGTAATGTAGAGATCGTACGAAAACACCGATTTACGTCTGAATGCAGATTTGGAAAGAACATAACTTAGAAACTTCTTCGTAAAAGCGCAGAGAGCAGTCGCTATGTAGGAGGTTTGCAGTAATGATAAAGTGCTCAAAATGAAAGCAAACCAGAGATTTAGAGTGGTTCGGTCAGTCTTGACCTACTCCACTTTTGGCTTCCTCCACCGACGAGGTCACCGACGTCAACTAGAGGCCTTCCTTCAATAGGCGAAGGCCAACTGCCATTTTACAATTTCACTCCTTTTGACGGGCTCAGGAGACAACCCTTATAGAACCTTTCTCTCCTCTCTTTACAACTCAAGACTTGAAGAACAGAAAGAGGAGAACTTTTGGACTTAACACAAATTTGAGCTCTTAGAATCACAGAAAAGATCAGGAATTCGGTGTAGTTCTGTATCTTTTCAGTGCTGAATGGGTGGGGTATTTATAGGACCCAACCCAGTTCAAATTTGGAGCTCAAAACGATCAAATCCCGGAATTTCGGGATCAGGCGGTTGCACCTCCTGATTGGAGAGGTTGCACCGCCTGGCAGAGCTCGAAGACTGAGCCTCTGGGCGATGCTACCTCTGTCAGGGGCGGTTGCACCTCTCTGCCAGAGCTCGAAGACCGAGCTCAGGCGGTTGCACCGCCTGACTGGGGAGGTTGCACCGCCTGGCAGAGCTCGAAACTTGAGCTCTGGCGGTGCTACCTCCTGCTACCTCCTGACAGAGGAGGTTGCACCGCCCAGTCTCGCTCGGAGACTGAGCCCTGGGTGGTTGCACCTCTTGGCTAGGGCGGTTGCACCGCCCAGTCTCGCTGGGAGACATAGCCTGGGCGGTGCTACCTCCCTGCCTGGGCGGTTGCACCTCCCACAGCAACCTGGGTCCGAATGGGTTGAACCATTTGACCCAACTTGAGTTCTTCAGGGGCCCAATTGCCCCAAGATTAAGCTAATGGGATCACCTCCCATTTCTAACTTAATCAAAGTGCTAACTACAATTATTTCCTAAGACATATTCTGCAGCTTGCTTCGGTGCATCACTCGCTTCTTCCGGCGAGTTTCCGGCGAACTTCCATCGATCATCCGATGAACCCTCGGTGATGCTCCTGCGGACTTCCGGCAAACTCCTGGACTGCGACGATCCACTTGGCAAGTTCCGACGAGCTCCTTTGGCAAGCTTCTGGACTTCTCGGATTTGTTCCCGCAGAACCTCCGACGACCGTCCGAACTTCCGTCGAGCTCTCGAACTCCCAACGTGATCATTGTCATGACTCCGGCGCAACTCCTGCTGCATATCTTACTCTCATCGTAGTTAATCCTGCACACTTATCTCAACACACTGATTAGACAAACAATTGTCAATTGACTTCATCATCAAAATCCGAGATTCAACAATCTCCCCCTTTTTGATGATGACAATCAATTGATAATGGAGTTAACCTTAACTCCCCCTGTCAATATGCCATACTTCTTGAATTTAAAAACTTTATAAATTCAAGAGACATATTCCCATTATGATTCCTATTATAATGTATCTCTTTGAAGATGATGTCAAGGCTTGACATACATTTTCAAATTTTTTTTTTTTTTTTTTTTTTGGTAAGTAAAAGTAAATTGATTATGTGTAAAGTTTCTACAACTAGCTTTATCTATACAAGTCATAGACAAAGCCAAGTAACTCATAGAGTGCGAATGCGATAGTTATGACTACACATGCTGTAGACTATAACTACCTGTGGGTACATTATTTGGCATCATTCCCAAGATCTTTAGCTAATAGCAAAATTAAATTTGATAAAAATATCTTTTTCTCTTCGGGTGAAGTGCTCGGTTTTGAGATCATGCTCCATACAGGATCTTGAGTCTCTAATAATCTCTTTCAAGAGCTGAGCATTGTTTGTGTGTTGACATTCAAAGATTCTATTACATCTCTCCTTCCACATCCACCAAATAGCGCATCTGAAAGTAACCTTTGCCAGTTGTGTAAGAGGCCCTTTTCTTGAGAAACATTGCATAAGGTCGCCTAGTTCTTGGTGCAAGTTTGGTTGCGGCAGTCTATTGAGTTCAAATCGCTGGAGAATCTCCTTCCATATCCATTTTGTATAATCACAATCAAAATAGAGGTGGTCAACAGTTTCTTCTTGTTGCAAACAAAGGGAGCATCGGTTAACATGATAGATACCTCTTCTTTTCATATTGTCTATTGTAGGTAGTTTATTGAGAAGGGCCTGCCATGTACATAAGGAGTGTCTTTGTGATCCCGGTCCATCCCATGTCCAACTGCTTGGGACCCACTTATTATTTCTTTGCCTAATTTGATTCCATGCGGATGTGGCACTAAATTTGCCATTGTCATGAGGCCAAATAAGTGTATCTGAAGAGTTGTTCCTGATTGGAATAGCTATGATAGTCGGCCAAAGTGATAACATTTCGGGAGAAATAGGATTAGGGAGACACCAAGTACCGTTAGCAATGAACTCGGAAACCTTCCAATCTTTGGGAGCCCCAAGATCTTTTCGTATTCTGTCGCCATATAATTGAAATATACTCTTCCCATTCACCCAAGGATCGTACCACATATTAGTACTAGTTCCAGAAGAGATTGCATACGAAATGTGTTTGATTAGCCAATTCCTTGCCTTTAAAATTCTGAATGATTGTAATTGTAGCAAATCATCATATTGTAAGATATCGATATGTAAAGCTGTGAAGCAAGATTTTGATATCATTACATGATGTACACATTTCATTATATGGTAAGATGTCAGTTCGTACGATGCAATTTTTGTTTGATATCTTGATACAAGGCATATGGCAATCAATTTTTTTTTTTTTTGGTGATGCAAGTATGGCCTAATCATAGCATCAGTGATACCATATCATCAAACATATCAGCATTAGTGTTCATATCATCATTAGTGATAGCAAACATATGAATTCATATATTAGCAAACATATCAATTCATATATTTCTCCCCCTTTGTCATCAACAAAAAGCATGGTAGCATTCGCAAAAAGCAAGGTAGATGTGATTCGCAAAAAGGCTTGACATGCATTGAATATCTCTTCTCCTTGTTATAGTTCGTTGCTTGAAGGAGGAAACTCATTTTTCAAAAGGTTTTCATAAGAGTGTACAGGAAAATCCGAAAATAAGATGAACTTCTTACATGCATTCGGATATGAGTAAGCTACTGATTTTCAAAAACATTTGTCACATAATTTTCAACATGTTATTTGATCAAGTGATACCTAGGCATGTAATAGTAATCAATAACGTCCGAAAAATAATTTTAACTAGTTTAAGTATTCGGACACATCAACATTCCTAATTCTCTTCTTATGAAATCAAATTGTTCTTCACTTAGTGGTTTTATAAAGATATCAGCTAGTTGATGTTTCGTATCAATGAATTCTATGATTACATCATGATTCGTAACATGATCTCGTATAAAGTGATGTCTAATATCAATATGTTTTGTTCTTGAGTGTTGTATAGGGTTCTTTGTTAAGCATATTGCACTCGTGTTATCACATTTAATGGGAATATTTTTAAGATGAACTTTATAATCTTCTAAGGTATTTTTTATCCATACAACTTGTGCACAGCATGCACTTGCTGCAATATATTCAGCTTCGGTTGTTGATAGTGCAACCGAGTTTTGTTTCTTAGATGACCAGGAAACAAGGGCATGTCCTAAGAATTGACATGTTCCTGATGTGCTTTTTCTATCTAATCTACAGCCAGCGAAGTCCGCATCAGCATAAGCAATTAACTCAAGATTCTCTGATTTTGGGTACCATAATCCTAGATTTGTGGTACCATTAAGATATCTGAGTATTCTTTTAACTGCTTTGAGATGAGATATCTTAGGGTTTGATTGAAATCTAGCACAAAGTCCTACACTGAATATGATGTCTGGTCTAGTTGCAGTGAGGTAAAGTAAACTTCCTATCATACCCCTATAAGTTTTTTGATCGAAGCTTTCTCCACTTTCATCAATTTCTAACTTAGTGGAGGTGCTCATAGGAGTGTTAATAGCTTTTGAGTTATTCATATTAAACTTCTTTAGTAAATTCATAGCATATTTAGTTTGACTAATAAAGATGTCATTGCTTAGTTGTTTGATTTGTAAACCTAAGAAGAATGTTAACTCTCCCATTAAACTCATTTCGAATTCAAGACTCATAGTTTTAGCAAAAGATTCACAGAGAGATTCATTCGTAGAACCAAAGATAATATCATCAACATAAATTTGAACAATGAGAAAATTATTTTCAAAGTTCTTGATGAATAATGTAGTATCAACCTTGCCTTTTATGAAATTATTTTCAATAAGAAAAGAACTAAGTCTCTCATACCAAGCTCTTGGAGCTTGTTTTAAACCATAGAGAGCTTTAGTTAATCTAAACACATGATTAGGGAGACTATCATTTTCAAATCCAGGAGGTTGTTTAACATAGACTTCTTCGGAAATAAAGCCATTAAGAAAAACGCTTTTAACATCCATTTGAAATAATTTAAAATTATTACTACTAGCGTAGGCAAGGAGCATTCTTATGGCTTCCAATCGAGCCACAGGAGCGAAGGTTTCTTCATAATCGATACCTTCTTCTTGGTTGAAACCTTTGGCCACTAATCTAGCCTTGTTTCTAACCACGATACCATTTTCATCTTGCTTGTTTCTAAAGACCCATTTAGTACCAATTACTAAATGGTCATTTGGCCTAGGAACAAGCGTCCACACCTCATTTCTCTCAAATTGATTCAATTCATCTTGCATTGCGATAATCCATGAATCATCTTTCATGGCTTCATCAACACATTTGGGTTCAATTTGGGAGAGAAAGGCGGCGTTGGCACAAAAATTTTTAAAAGAAGATCGTGTTTGAACCCCCTTTGATGTGTCTCCTAATATTAGCTCCTTAGGATGAGCATCTACATACTTCCAATCCTTGGGTAAGGATGTTTCGGAAGTGGATGCATCCAAGTTGCTAGTTGGAGAAGGGGTTTCATTTAAATTTAAGGAATCAAAATTAACATCATCATCAAGATCATTTTTCTTAATTTCGAAAATCTCATTGAAAACAACATGAATGAATTCTTCAATAATTAAAGTTCTTTTATTGAAGATACGAAAAGCTTTAGAAATCGAAGAATAACCAAGAAAGATTCCTTCATCGGATTTAGCATCAAATTTTCCTAAGTTATCCTTTTCATTTAAGATAAAACACTTACACCCAAAGACTTTAAAATATGAAACATTGGGTTTTTTGTTATTCCATAACTCATAAGGAGTTTTGGTGAGTAAGGGTCTTACTAGTACTCTATTCAAAATATAGCATGCAGTGTTTATGGCTTCGGCCCAAAAGTATTTGGGTAGGCTATGTTCATTCAACATGGTTCTTGTCATTTCTTGTAGATTTTGATTTTTTCTTTCTACTACCCCATTTTGTTGAGGATTTCTTGGAGTAGAGAAATTATGGTTGTATCCATTGAGTTCACAGAATTCTTGGAAATCATGGTTTTGAAATTCTCCACCATGATCACTTCTTATTGATGAAATCATAGAACCCTTCTCATTTTGAACAAGTTTACAAAACTTGGTAAAATATCTAAAGCATTCATTTTTTTGTTTTAAGAAGTAGGTCCATGTATATCTGCTATAGTCATCAACAATGACAAAGGCGTATTTGCTACCTCCTAGACTTGATGAAGAGATTGGTCCGAACAAGTCCATATGGATCAATTGTAAGGGCCTAGAGGTGCTTATTTGATTTTTAGTCTTGAAACTACCCTTAATTTGTTTACCTAATTGGCAAGCATCACATACATTATCTTTGATGAACTTGATATGAGGAATTCCTCTTACAAGTTCTTTAGATGATATTTGAGTGATTAGTTTCATGCTAGCATGACCTAATCTTCTATGCCATAGCCAAGCATCCTCATTTAAAACCGAAAAACACATTTCATTACACAAATCATTGATGTCAATAGTGTATACGTTATTTTGTTTTAATGCAATCATAGACATGTTTTTATGGGGTTTTTCAATGATACAAGCATTAGATTCGAATTTGACAATGTATCCTTTATCACATAATTGACTAATGCTCAAGAGGTTATGTTTTAAACCATCAACTAACAAAACATCTTCAATAAAGAAGTTGGATTTGTTACCTATGGTTCCTTTGCCAATGATTTTACCCTTGTTGTTGTCTCCGAAGGTAACATAGCCTTCATCTATGCTAGTGAGCTTAGAGAATTGAGATGGATCTCCGGTCATATGCCTTGAGCATCCACTATCAAGGTACCATCTCTTGCTCCTAGCTTGGGATGGTGTGGATTTCTACAAGAAAGGATAATTTTTAGGCACCCATTTGCTTTTGGGTGCCTCAAAGATAGATCTACATTGTTTATCATGTTGCATAGAGTTTATCATGGTTCCTTTAGGAACCCAAATCAATTTGTTTGGACTAATTTTCTTGAATGGACAATAATGTGTCTTGTGTCCAATTTTGCAACAAAAGTTGCATTTTGCTTGGTGTTGAACATGTAAGATGGAGCCTTTTATAAAGGTGGTTGGATTTAGGTGAGGACTTCTCACAAATCCAATTCCACTTCTTTTTGGAACCTGACCCTTGTTTGCAAGGATCATGTTCAATGACTTGCTACCAACCTCGAATTTCTTCAAGGTGTCCTTGAGTAGCAGGTTTTCTTTTTGGAAAGTTTCTAAATCACGACATTTGATACATGAATTTAAACTATCATGATGTTCAACTTTTAACTTGTCAAAATCACAAGTAAGACTATCATGCACCTTTTTCAGCAATTTGTATTTTCTACTGATACTCTTGCATTCATCAAATAAGTCATTGAAAGCGTTTAATAATTCATCGAAAGATAAATCAGCATTTAATGAATTCGTTACCTCCTCTCTGATGACCATTAAGGCGTAATGAGCAACTTGCTCGGTGTTGGACTCCTCTTCCTCAGATGCGCTCGAATCATCCCATGTTACTTTGAGCGCCTTCTTCTTTGTTGTTCTCTTTTTGGCTTGGGGACAATCACTCTTGTAGTGTCCCGGCTTTTTGCACTCATAGCAAATAACTTGATCCTTCTTGGGTTCAAGTTTATTTTTAGTATCATTCTTAAACTTGTTTCTTTTAATGAATTTTTTAAATTTTCTTGTTAGAAGTGCCAAGTCATCGTCACAGTCCTCATCACTTGAGTTTTCTCTCAAGTGATCTTCCAAAGTTCTAAGTGCCATATCCTTCCTGTTCTTTGGAAGGATGTCTTCTTGCTCTTCATGAGCTTTGCAAGTCATCTCGTAGGTCATTAATGACCCAATTAGTTCTTCAAGAGGGAAGTTGTTTAAATCTTTTGCCTCTTGAATAGCAGGGACTTTAGGATCCCAACTCTTAGGAAGGGATCTTAGTATCTTATTTACGAGCTCAAAATCCGAAAAACTTTTTCCGAGTCCTTTTAGACCGTTGACAACATCCGTGAAGCGGGTAAACATGTCGCCAATAGTCTCACTCGGTTTCATCCGAAAAAGTTCAAAAGAGTGTAACAAAAGATTGATTTTTGACTCTTTCACTCTACTTGTGCCTTCATGAGTAACTTCGAGTGTATGCCAAATATCAAATGCAGTTTCACAAATCGAAACATGATTAAATTCGTTTTTGTCAAGTGCGCAAAATAAGGCATTCATAGCCTTTGCATTAAGAGCGAAAGCCTTCTTCTCCGAATCGTTCCAATCGATCATTGGAAGAGAAGACTTTGAAAAACCATTCTCAACAAGATTCCAGAGTTCAACGTCCATAGAAATAAGGAAGATCCTCATTCGGGTCTTCCAATAGGTGTAGTCCGTCCCATTAAACATGGGTGGACGTGTAATGGAATGACCCTCTTGGTTTCCGGCGTAAGCCATCTCTCTTGGATTTTAATCCGTTTGAGAGTTAACCGGGCTCTGATACCAATTGTTAGGATCGAGAGCATTAAGGGGGGGGGGGGTGAATTAGTGCAGCGGAAATCTTTCAGCGATTAAAAACGAAAGCTGCGTTCGTTTTATAAAAACTATTTTGATGCAAAAGCCGATTCTAAGATTACTTATGATTGAGTACAGTTTACGTCTAAACACAGTTTGCGTCTAAGTGCAGTTTACGCAGTTTGCGTCTAAATGCAGTTTACGTCTAAACGCAGTTTGCGTCTAAATGCAGATTGCGTCTAAGCACAGTTTGCATCTAAGTGCAGTTTGCGTCTTAGGCTCAGATTGCGTCTAAGCGCAGTTTACGTCTAAGCGCAGTTTGCGTCTAAGCGCAGATTACGTCGAAGCTCAGATTGCGTCTAAGCGCAGTTTGCGTCTAAGCGCAGTTTGCGTCTTAAGCGCGGATTGCGTCTAAGCGCAGTTTGCGTCTAAACACAGTTTTAAGTCAAAACGTAGATTCGGAAAGATCTGAACTTAGACACTCGTTCGCAAAAGCGCAGAAGTCAGTTTGCAGTTATAAATGGAATCAAAACGTAGACGTAAACTATAGAGGAACTCGTTCGTAAAAGCGCAGAAATCAGTTTGCAGTTATAAACAGAATCAAGACGTAAACGTAAACTGCAAAGAAACTCGTTCGTAAAAGCGCAGAAGACAGTTTGCAGTTATAAATAGAATCAAAACGTAAGTGTAAATCGTAATGTAGAGATCGTACGAAAACACCGATTTACGTCTGAATGCAGATTTGGAAAGAACAGAACTTAGAAACTTCTTCGTAAAAGCGCAGAGAGCAGTAGCTATGTAGGAGGTTTGCAGTAATGATAAAGTGCTCAAAATGAAAGCAAACCAGAGATTTAGAGTGGTTCGGTCAGTCTTGACCTACTCCACTTTTGGCTTCCTCCACCGACGAGGTCACCGACGTCAACTAGAGGCCTTCCTTCAATAGGCGAAGGCCAACTGCCCTTTTACAGTTTCACTCTTTTTGACGGGCTCAGGAGACAACCCTTACAGAACCTTTCTCTCCTCTCTTTACAACTCAAGACTTGAAGAACAGAAAGAGGAGAACTTTTGGACTTAACACAAATTTGAGCTCTTAGAATCACAGAAAAGATCAGGAATTCGGTGTAGTTCTGTATCTTTTCAGTGCTGAATGGGTGGGGTATTTATAGGACCCAACTCAGTTCAAATTTGGAGCTCAAAACGATCAAATCCCGGAATTCCGGGATCAGGCGGTTGCACCTCCTGACTGGAGAGGTTGCACCGCCTGGCAGAGCTCGAAGACTGAGCCTCTGGGCGGTGCTACCTCTGTCAGGGGCGGTTGCACCTCTCTGCCAGAGCTCGAAGAACGAGCTCAGGCGGTTGCACCGCCTGACTGGGGAGGTTGCACCACCTGGTAGAGCTCGAAACTTGAGCTCTGGCGGTGCTACCTCCTGACAGAGGAGGTTGCACCGCCCAGTCTCGCTCGGAGACTAAGCCCTGGGCGGTTGCACCTCTTGGCTGGGGCGGTTGCACCGCCCAGTCTCGCTGGGAGACATAGCTTGGGCGGTGCTACCTCCCTGCCTGGGCGGTTGCACCTCCCACTGCAACCTGGGTCCGAATGGGTTGAACCATTCGACCCAACTTGAGTTCTTCAGGGGCCTAATTGCCCCACGATTAAGCTAATGGGATCACCTCCCATTTCTAACTTAATCAAAGTGCTAACTACGATTATTTTCTAAGACATATTCTGCAGCTTGCTTCGGTGCGTCACTCGCTTCTTCCGGCGAGTTTCCGGCGAACTTCCGTCGATCATCCGATGAACCCTCGATGATGCTCCTGCGGACTTCCGGCAAACTCCTGGACTGCGACGATCCACTTGGCAAGTTCCGACGAGCTCCTTTGGCAAGCTTCTGGACTTCTCGGATTTGTTCCCGCAGAACCTCCGACGACCGTCCGAACTTCCGTCGAGCTCTCGAACTCCCAACGTGATCATTGTCATGACTCCGGCGCAACTCCTGCTGCATGTCTTGCTTTCATCTTAGTTAATCCTGCACACTTATCTCAACACACTGATTAGACAAACAATTGTCAATTGACTTCATCATCAAAATCCGAGATTCAACAGGAACATGTCAGAAGATTGGACGTCGGGCCGGTGGATCGGTCGACGTATCGACAGAAGGCTTCTGGCTGTGGACTCGGGCATCGGGCCAAGAAGAGCAGGTATTGTGCCAAGGATATCGGAGTTGCGGAGTCAACTGGCTGATTGGGCAATAGGCTGCAAGAGAGGACGATGCGCCGAAGAATCAGACGAAGCGTCGAGGGACCAATGACATGCCGGACAACTTGGTTAATTGCTTAGGATTAATTATCTCGATCGAAGTTTTGTTTTAAGTGTGTAGGATTAACTACGATGAAAATAAGATATGCAATAGGAGTTGCGCCGGAGTCAAGACAATGATCACGTTGGGAGTTCGAGAGTTCGACGGAAGTTCGGACAGTCGTCGGAGGTTCTGCGGGAACAAATCCGAGAAGTCCATAAGCTTGCCAAAGAAGCTCGTCGGAACTCGCCAAGTGGATTGTCGCAAGTCCAGGAGTTTGCCGGAAGTCCGCAGGAGCATCATCGAGGGTTCATCGGATGATCGACGGAAGTTCACCGGAAGCTCGCCGAAAGAAGCGATTGACGCACAAGAGCAAGTTTTTTTTTTTGGTAAGTAAAAGTAAATTGATTATGTGTAAAGTTTCTACAACTAGCTTTTTCTATACAAGTCATAGACAAAGCCAAGTAACTCATAGAGTGCGAATGCGATAGTTATGACTACACATGCTGTAGACTATAACTACCTGTGGGTACATTATTTGGCATCATTCCCAAGATCTTTAGCTAATAGCAAAATTAAATTTGATAAAAATATATTTTTCTCTTCGGGTGAAGTGCTCGGTTTTGAGATCATGCTCCATACAGGATCTTGAGTCTCTAATAATCTCTTTCAAGAGCTGAGCATTGTTTGTGTGTTGACATTCAAAGATTCTATTACATCTCTCCTTCCACATCCACCAAATAGCGCATCTGAAAGTAACCTTTGCCAGTTGTGTAAGAGGCCCTTTTCTTGAGGAACATTGCATAAGGTCGCCTAGTTCTTGGTGCAAGTTTGGTTGCGGCAGTCTATTGAGTTCAAATCACTGGAGAATCTCCTTCCATATCCATTTTGTATAATCACAAGCAAAATAGAGGTGGTCAACAGTTTCTTCTTGTTGCAAACAAAGGGTTAACATGATAGATACCTCTTCTTTTCATATTGTCTATTGTAGGTAGTTTATTGAGAAGGGCCTGCCATGTACAAAAGGAGTGTCTTTGTGATCCCGGTCGATCCCATGTCCAACTGCTTGGGACCCACTTGTTATTTCTTTGCCTAATTTGATTCCATGCGGATGTGGCACTAAATTTGCCATTGTCATGAGGCCAAATAAGTGTATATGAAGAGTTGTTCCTGATTGGAATAGCTATGATAGTTGGCCAAAGTGATAACATTTCGGGAGAAATAGGATTAGGGAGACACCAAGTACCGTTAGCAATGAACTCGGAAACCTTCCAATCTTTAGGAGCCCCAAGATCTTTTCGTATTCTATCGCCATATAATTGAAATATACTCTTCCCATTCACCCAAGGATCGTACCACATATTAGTACTAGTTCCAGAAGAGATTGCATACGAAATGTGTTTGATTAGCCAATTCCTTGCCTTTAAAATTCCTTTCCAAGCTGCAGAGTGGTATGTTCTTGTTGAAATTTCCCAGATTGATTCCTTTGAAGCACAAGAGCAAGTTGTAGTAAATATCTTAGGAAAAATCGTAGTTAGCACAATGATTAAGTTGAAAATGGGAGGTGATCCCATTAACTTAATCTTGGGGCAATTGGGCCCCTGAAAAACCTAAATTGGGTCGAATGGATCAACCCATTCGGACCCTGATTTCTGATCGGAGGTGCAACCGCCCAAGCCAGGAGGTAGCACCGCCTGGGCTAAGTCTCCGAGCGAGACTGGGCGGTGCAACCGCCCCAGCCAGGAGGTAGCACCGCCTGGGCTCAATCTCCGAGCGAGACTGGGCGGTGCAACCTCCCTTGACAAGAGGTGGCACCACTTGAGCTCAGTCTTCGAGCTCTGCCAGGCGGTGCAACCGCCTCAGTCAGGAGGTGCAACCTCCTGAGCTCGGTCTTCGAGCTCTGGCAGGAGGTGCAACCGCCCCTGACAGGAGGTGGCACCGCCCAGAGGCTCAGTCTTCGAGCTCTGCCAGGCGGTGCAACCGCTCCAATCAGGAGGTGCAACCGCCTGATCCCGAAATTCCGGGAATTGACAGTTTTGAGCTCCAAATTTGAACTGGGTTGGGGCCTATAAATACCCCACCCATTCAGCACTGAAAGAGCAAGAACTTACACCGAAATCTTGATCTTTTTTTGTGATTCTTAGAGCTCAAAATTGTTGTAAAGGCCAAAAGTTCTTCTTCCTCTTTTCTTCCAAGTTCTGAGTTGTAAAGAGAGGAGAGAAAATTCTGTAAGGGTTGTCTCCTAAGCCCGTCAAAAGGAGTAAAACTGTAAAAGGGTGGTTGGCCTTCGCCTATTGAAGGAAGGCCTCTAGTTGACGTCGGTGACCTCATCGGTGGAGGAAGCCAAAAGTGGAGTAGGTCAAGATTGACCGAACCACTCTAAATCTCGGTTTGTATTTACTTTGAGCATCTTATCTTTACTACAAACCTCCTCAATAGCTTACTGCCTTCTGTGTTTTTACGAATGTGTTTCAAAGTTCATTGCTTTCCGAATCGGGGTTTAAGAAGCAAATCAGTTTTATCATACGAACGTCGTATTTCAGTTTGCGCTTACGTTCTGATTTCCATTATAACTGTAAACTGCCTTTATATCTTTGCTTTAATTGCATCTCGCCTTCTCTCAAGTTAAAGTAGTTTACGAATCAGCTTTTATACTGAAATCGCATTTATCGTACGAACGTCGTATTTCAATTTGCACTTATATTCTGATTTCCATCATAACTGCAAACTGCGTTCATATCTTTGCTGCATCTCTCCAAGTCAAAAGTTGAAGTGATTTACGAATCGGCTTTCTTACCAAAATCACTTCTATCGAACGAACGCAGTTTTCAATTTTAATCGCAGAAGGTTTTCTACTGCACTAATTCACCCCCCCCCCCCTCTTAGTGCTCTTAATCCTAACAATTGGTATCAGAGCTCGGTATTTCTCATTTCGGATTTACACTGAAGAGAAATGGCTCTTCATGGCTTTCAAGAGGGCTTATCGGTTTTTCGTCCACCGTTGTTTAACGGATTAGACTACACTTATTGGAAAACTCGAATGAGAGTTTTCTTGATTTCTATGAATTTGGATTTATGGAATATCATTGAAAACGATTTTCAACTTCCCTCTAAACCGATGAACGAATGGTCGGATTTGGAGAAGAAGTATTTTTCTTTAAACGCAAAGGCTATGAATGCCTTATTTTGCGCTTTGGAAAAAAATGAGTTCAATCGGATTTCTACGTGCGAAACGGCTTTTGACATTTGGCGAACACTTGAAATCACACATGAGGGAACTAGTAGAGTCAAAGACTCGAAAGTTAACATTTTATTACATGATTTTGAGCTTTTTCGAATGTAACCAAGCGAGACGATAGGCGATATGTACACCCGTTTCACGGATGTCGTCAATAGTTTTTTTTTTTGGTGAGTAAAAGTAAATTGATTATGCGTAACGTTTCTACAAATAGCTTTGTCTATACAAGTCATAGACAAAGTCAGGTAACTCATTGAGTACACATGTGGTAGTTATGACTACACATGTAGTAGACTTTAACTCCTAACTGTAACGAGCATGTTAAGATGTGCCAAGACTACCATTGGTTACAACATTTAACATCGTTGCCAAGATCTTTAGCTAATAGTAAAATTGAATTTGATAAAAATATCTCTTTCTCTTCATGTAAAGTGCTCCATTTTGAGATTATGCTCCATGCATGATCTTGAGTCTCTAATAATCTCTGTCAAGAGCTGAGCATTGTTTGTGTGTTGACATTCAAAGATTCTGCTACATCTCTCCTTCCACATCCACCAAATAGCACATCTGAAAGTAACCTTTGCCAATTGTGTAAGAGGTCCTTTTCTTGAGAAACTTTGTATGAGGTCGCCTAATTCTTGATGCAAGTTTGGTTGCGGCAGCCTATTGAGCTCAAATCGCTGGAGAATCTCCTTCCATATCCATTTAGTATATTCACAAGCAAAATAGAGGTGGTCAATAGTTTCTTCTTGTTGCAAACAAAGGGAGCATCGGTTAACATGATAGATACCTCTTCTCTTAATATTATCTATTGTAGGTAGTTTATTCAGAAGGGCCTGCCATGTACATAAGGAATGTCTCTGTGATCCCGGTCGATCCCATGTCCAACTGCTTGGGAGCCACTTGTTATTTCTTTGCCTAATTTGATTCCATGCGGATGTGGCACTAAATTTACCATTGTCATGAAGCCAAATAAGTACATCTGAAGGGTTGTTCCTGAATGGAATAGCTGTGATAGTCGGCCAAAGTGATAACATTTCAGGAGAAATAGGAGTAGGGAGATACCAGGTACCATTAGCAATGAACTCGGAAACCTTCCAATCTTTGGGAGCCCCAAGATCTTTTCGTATTCTGTCACCATATAATTGAAATATACTTTTCCCATTCACCCAAGGATCGTACCACATATTAGTATTAGTTCCAGTAGAGATTGCATAAGAAATGTGTTTGATTATCCAATTCCTTGCCTTTAAAATTCCTTTAAAATGTTTAAGAGCTCTTGGAAAATGTTTTTCGGATTTTAAACTCGTAAACAAGATTTTGCGTTCTCTTTCTAAGAAGTGGGATTCAAAAGTAACTGCAATACATGAAGCTAAAAACCTAAACAACTTACCACTTGAAGAACTAATTGGTTCATTGATGACATATGAAATGGTACACAATGTACATGATGAACAAAATCACCTTTCAAAGAACAGGAAGGATTTGGAACTCCGGACAAATGAATACCACTTGAGCGATGACTCAAGTGATGAGGACAATGATGAACTTGAACTTCGAACACTAAATCTTAATAAGTTTATGAAACAAAAATCTAAAATAAACAATAAACTTGAACGAAGGAAGAGGCCAAAGAAGAAGAACACAAAGTGGGATGAATCGAGCTCCTCTGAAGACGAGGAGAAAATCAAGAAAGGCGAGGTGGCAAACTACGCCTTAACCACTTTCAATGATGAGGTAATCGAAATCCCCCTAATTTATTTTGAAATTACTTGATGCTTTCATGATGTATTTCTTTTTTAGTTTAGAATTAATGTTTAAAAAAATATTATGATCATGCTAGTAATTTCAAAAATAATAATATTGCATATTTTATGATAAACAAATAAAATAGTTTTGATTGAAAATATGAAATCATGGTTAAGAAGTAATAATGTGTATCATGTTGATGTCCATTGTTATTTCTTGATTTTGAGTATATTAAATCATGTTTAATTTGAAGTTATGATTAATGAGTATATATTTTTGAAATTATGTATGATGATTCTTGATAATTATGGATTATCGATTTTCATGATAATAACAGTGGCTTTAAAAATTGATGCATGTTTTGATTTGACATAAATGAAAAGGCATGCTAACATGAAATCGATCACTTAAGATGAAACACTTTAAAAAGGGGGAAAAATATATTATCAATAAAATCATGAATCTATTTATGTTATAAATTTTGTGAGCCATAAAAATGATTTTGATGATTTAAATTTAAAATGAGTTTTATCAAAATCATGATCATGATTTGTCAAATTGAATGAATTGAAAATGAATGATGATTTTTCTCTTGAATGATTGTGACCTGTATTCCTTGTTTTCATGATATGATTTTTATGCAATTCTTTGTATTCATGAAAGGTTTATCTCATCATCCAATTATTTTCTTCTTGATATTCCTTATGTGACGATATGAATACATGAAATATTCATTAATTTATTTTGATGTATACAATGAAAAGTTACGATCATTCATGGTAGGATATAATTTAACAAAATTGATACCATCATGAAATGAAACATCTATGATTTGTAATGATGCACGCAATACTTGAGCTTTTTAATTATGATGTGATGTATTGCATATGATGTGAATCATGATTTAAAATGCTATGAGTTGTTGCTAAAATGAAGTATTATAAATATGTTGATTTTTTTTGGTAAGTAAAAGTAAATTGATTATGTGTAAAGTTTCTACAACTAGCTTTATCTATACAAGTCATAGACAAAGCCAAGTAACTCATAGAGTGCGAATGCGATAGTTATGACTACACATGCTGTAGACTATAACTACCTGTGGGTACATTATTTGGCATCATTCCCAAGATCTTTAGCTAATAGCAAAATTAAATTTGATAAAAATATCTTTTTCTCTTCGGGTGAAGTGCTCGGTTTTGAGATCATGCTCCATACAGGATCTTGAGTCTCTAATAATCTCTTTCAAGAGCTGAGCATTGTTTGTGTGTTGACATTCAAAGATTCTATTACATCTCTCATTCCACATCCACCAAATATGTTGATTTAATGTCATGAATATTGCTATCATGATCAAAGTAATAAATACTTAAAAAATATTGATTTAATGTTCGGTATCATGAACACTTTATTATCATACATGAAAATAGTAATAAATACTTTGAAAATAAATGTTTGTATCATGTTAGATGGTTTGACATATTATGCATGATAAGCTATAAAGATGATTGAAACAATGATTGAAAAAATAGGAATGATGATTTGGAATCATATAATAATGAGTTTATATATGATGATAATGATGCATGCAATGATGAAATATTCATGATAAATTAATTGTTTTGACATTCAAGACTCGAATTTTCATCAATGCTATTTACCTTTGTCATAGTTTAGAAATTAACGTAAAGGATCTTCCCTTCTTTTTGACAATGACAAAGGGGGAGCAAAACATGCTTGAAAGCTAATTTGCTAGCTCATATAATTCAAAAAAAAAGAGAAAGAAAATAATTACACTTCTCAAAAGAAAAGGAATTGCTATCTTGAACATCACCAAGAAATGCTATCTTACAAATCTCAAGATGCTCAAATGCAAACATGTAAAATTTATAATTTTGCACATCATTAAAATTTATGATGCTTTGGTGATTATGCATGTTCTAAAATGTTATAAGATTCACTAGCTTGCATGATGTAGAACTTGCTATATTGAACATCACCAAGGAATGATATCTTGTAGAAGCAAAAAAGTTAACTTGCACATGTAGCAAAACTTATATTTCAAGAAGCAAGAGTTGCCTTCTTGAACATCTCAAAATTACTAGCTTACGTGCCTTAAAATTGTAAACTTGCCATCGTACTACCATGATGATGAGCATGCCTTATCTTCATGATTGTATTTGAAAAACTATGGCAAAAATATGTCCTAATGATTGAACGTGTTAAAATTATTTTTTATTTTTATTTTTTTGAACTTTCTTGATTGAATGATCAAATCACTTGATTGGCATAATGATTTTACACAATTACATGTTGGAAATTATGTGCTTGAATACAAAACTTCCATGATAACAAGCATGCTTTACCTTCATGATTGTAATTGAATATCTATAGCAAAACCCTGTCCGAATGCAAGAAAGAGTCAAATTTCATCTTCGGATTTTCTTGATCCTAACAATCAGATTTTCTCAATACATTACTCTCTTCCGAACTTAACAAGCATATGTCATATCAAGTTTAGTTCATATCATTGATTTTTGACATATGTAATCAACTAGCAAATACATCTCTCATACACATATCATGTGAAAAATATTTTTTTGAGAAATGGATTTGATGAATATGGATGAAAGTGTTTTTACTTGCAAGGATTTGTTTCACATACATATCTTGGTCCTTGTAAAAATGAAGCATGATTTAATCTCTCATCGATTCTAACTTCACTCGAAGTAAACTCACAAATAGCGTGTATCACAAATAGTCTTCCTTCTTCATGCAAAAAGATAATAACAGATAAAAAAGAAGAAGTTTTCAAAGCTATCTCCATGTCATGTATTCTTTGAGATGTTTGTATAATTGATATCCTATCACTCACTGTTGGAAAATGATATGAACCTAGTTATGACATGAATAATTACAAGCACTTATGCTTAAAATTTGCTTATATCGTTCTCCTTTTTTGTTGATGACAAAGGGGGAGAAATATATGAATTGATGCTATGAACACTGATGCTATTAATATGATTGCTATATTTGTAATGCTTGCATCATCAAGAGATATATGTATTGATGCTATGATTGTCAAATTTGCATTATGTCATGTTTGCATCATGCGTTAAGATATCAAGAACTTGTATCGTAATTTTACGTGTTGATATCTTACCATGTGATGAAATGCTACAATTGATAAACACTTGAAGTTTGCGTTATGATATCAAAAGCTTACATCGTAATTTTACATGTTGATATTTGATAATAGCAAACTTGCATGATGATAAAACTTGATATTATGTTTTTCATGCAATGAGTTGAACCAATATCACAAACACTTGATTGTGGTACTTCTCCTTTTTATTGATGACAAAGGGGGAGAAGTATGTTGATGACATGATATGTTATGCATAAGTTTATGCATAAGTATTCATGATGATGTGTTGCAATGACTTGAATTCAGTTTGAATTCAAGATTCTATCAATATGGCATATTGATAGGGGGAGTTTGTTTAAACTCCGGGAGTTAAGGTTAACTCCGTCATCAAGTAGTTGTCATCATCAAAAAGGGGGAGATTGTTGAATCTCGTATTTTGATGATGAAACTACTTGATATATGTTTATGATTTAATCTGCGTTTTGAGTGACGCAGGATGCTTCGATCAGGATGAGACAATTAAAGCAGGAAAAGAACTTGAACTCAAAATTTGACAGTTTTGAACTGGGTTTGAGCTCAAAATTTGAACTGGGTTGGGGCCTATAAATACCCCACCCATTCAGCACTGAAAGGACAAGAACTTACACTGAAATCTTGATCTTTTTTTGTGATTCTTAGAGCTCAAAATTGTTGTAAAGGCCAAAAGTTCTTCTCCCTCTTTTCTTCCAAGTTCTGAGTTGTAAAGAGAGGAGAGAATATTCTGTAAGGGTTGTCTCCTAAGCCCGTCAAAAGGAGTGAAACTGTAAAAGGTGGTTGGCCTTCGCCTATTGAAGGAAGGCCTCTAGTTGACGTCGGTGACCTCGTCGGTGGAGGAAGCCAAAAGTGGAGTAGGTTAAGATTGACCGAACAACTCTAAATCTCGGTTTGCATTTACTTTGAGCATCTTATCTTTACTGCAAACCTCCTCAATAGCTTACTGCCTTATGTGTTTTTACGAACGTGTTTCAAAGTTCAGTGCTTTCCGAATCGGGGTTTAAGACGCAAATCAGTTTTATCGTACGAACGTCGTATTTCAATTTTCGCTTACGTTCTGATTTCCAATATAACTGCAAACTGCCTTTATATCTTTGCTTTAACTGCATCTCGCCTTATCTCAAGTTAAAGTGGTTTACGAATCAGCTTTTATACCGAAATCGCTTTTATCGTACGAACGTCGTATTTCAGTTTGCACTTATATTCTGATTTCTATCATAACTGCAAACTGCGTTCATATCTTTGCTGCATCTCTCCTAGTCAAAAGTTGAAGTGATTTACGAATCAGCTTTTTACCAAAATCACTTCTATCGAACGAATGCAGTTTTCGATTTTAATCGTAGAAGGTTTTCCGCTGCACTAATTCACCCCCCCCCCCTCTTAGTGCTCTTGATCCTAACACTTATAGCATTAATTCATATATTTATTATTCAAATATAGCACTCATAGTATCAATTCATATATTTCTCCCCCTTTGTCATTACCGAAAAGAAGGGAGAAATCAATGGCCAAAAGATTTTAATCATTATAAAAGCCAACTTACAAAATCATGTCATGATATCAAGAAAATTCAAGAAGGACATGATTCATTCAATAAATCCTTTTAATAGAGCTAAAGAATTATACAACCAATATATCAATATCATAGATCAAGTCATGATTCGTGATTCATCATAAAGCAAATTAATTTTCAGTCATCTCATAAGGCTTTTAAAGAATTTTTGAAACATAGGAGAATGATTAATTTAAGCATGCAATGTTTCAATCAAATTCAAGTCATGAATACCAATACTTTCATATTGTGAGTATCAATTCATGAATACCAAAAGATACTATTTGTGATTCCAATTTTGCAAGATCAAGATTATGATTTAAATAAAACTTATTCAAATCAAATCGGTAACTTGAAACTCATAATCAAGTCATCAAAATCAATTTCGAGATTCACAAAATATCATGAAATCATTAATCTCGATCAGATGGGAAATACATTTTTTAAGTGATTCTTTTTCATCTAAGAATGCCTTAGTCTTTATATGCCAAATCAATATAAGCATGAAAGTTCAAGACGTAAAGGCAAAATCTTATAAGACAACGCATTTATAAAATATTCATCATGTTTATTTTCATGAGATTCACAAGATTGGTAAAATAAATTCATTAATCTCAATAGGATAGAAAATTATTTCCATTTCATACAATTGATTTCATGTGAGGGTATTCAAGTCTTTTTGTGAAAACAAGTATCATCATTTAAAATTGAAACATAAGTTTCGTCATGAAGCCGTTAAGACCAAACACTTCATGATATCACGTCTATAATCAAAAGACTATCAAGAAATTCATACATAGATGTACATGCACTATGTCATCTTAATATGTCATGAGAATGTCATCTTAATTCATCATAAAAACGATTAGACCAAAAGCATATTAATCTAAAATGAGAGGTTCAAATCAACATTTACTTCAAAAACTCATGCATGACGTATACATATGTATGGATTAATCCTAAGCATTATCACATATCATATTTGTTAGGATCGGAGTGGCACTAAGAGGGGGGGGTGAATTAGTGCAACGGAAAAGTGCGATAAACTTTTGACGATTTAAACACTTTCGGAAACTTCGTACGATAAAAGCAACGTTTTCGTTTAAAACCGTTTTGATTGCATTTTAACTTGAAGGGATAAGTAAGACGGAGACAAAGAAGTAGAGCATTAAAGTTCAAATGGTTTGCAGTAATATAAATGACAATAAGTAAATGCAAACCAGAGAAGACGGTAGTTTATAGTGGTTCGGTCAATCGTGACCTACATCCACTCCTCCGATTCCTCTTCCGTCGAGGCCACCAGCATCCACTAATGATCTTCCTTTACTAGGCGAAGATCAACCTCCTTCTTACACCCCTCTTACAACCTCTTACAGGTGGTTCACCCTTTTACAAAGATTTCAATGAAAAGAAAGGAGGTGAACACTCAAGCTATTGAAAACAAGACTTTTCCTAAAGCTTTTCTCAACTTCTAGCTTCTCAAAAGGTTGTATTCTCTGCTGAGAATTGAGGGGTATTTATAGGGCCCAAGAGGATTCAAATTTGGGCTCCAAATTTTGAATTCTCTTTGGTTTCTGAGGCCGGAGGTGCCACCACCTGTCAGTGGCGGTGCCACCGCCTGTCAGTGTCTGACACTTACAGAGGACTGGCGGTGCCACCGCCCAGGTCTCGGGTGCTGGGCGGTGCCACCGCCCAGTCTAGGCGGTGCCACCGCCTAGGCCAAATCAACTCACTGGTTGGGCTTCAAACTTGGCCCAAACCAGTCCGAACTCGGGCCTAATTGGCCCCTACTTGGGTTATCGAATTAACACCTAATCCAAACCCTAATTAACGTGCTAACTACAAATTTAAAGAAATTTTCTAAGCTATTACAAAGTCCGTAAGTCAAGACTTCTTCCGGCGAGCTTCCGGCGAACTTCCGACGGTCTTCCGATAAACTCTCGGAAACCATTCTGCGGACTCCCGACAAGCTCTTAGACTTCACGATTTGATCTTGGCGAGTTCCAACGAGCTTCTTCGGCCAGCTTCGATCTTTCTCGGTGAGCTCCGCGAACTTCCAACGAACCTTCCGGTGAGCTTCCGAAAAACCCTTCGACAAGCTCCCTACTTATTCTTGGCTAGTTCCGGCAGCATTCCCGACGAACCTTCGGACTTCCGTCGAACTCTCGAACTCGCAACGAATCCTTTGTGCTTGACTCCGACACTTTGTTTTGCTTTATGTCTTCGTCGTTATCGTAGTTAATCCTGCACACACAAGCAAAAACTCTACTCCGATCTAGACAATTATTACAACGCAAATTGACATTCTTTTGCCCGGCACATCATTGGTTGGCGCTTCGTCCGATTCTTCAGCACATTGTCCTCTCTTGTGGCTTGTTGCCCAATCGGCGGTTGACCTCCGCAAGCCCGATATCCTTGGCGCAATTCCACTCTTTTTGGCCCGATGCCCGATGTCCGAAGCCTTCTGTCGTCCAATACCCTGACGTGATCTCCTCCGGCGCAACGTCAATTCCTCCTGCGTCAACTGTCTAATCCTGATTGAGTAGACCTACATCACTCAAAATGCAGTTAAACATCTAAACACAATCAATTAGTTTCATCATCAAAATTTGAGATTCAACAATCTCCCCCTTTTTGATGATGACAACTAATTGATGACTAACGGAGTTAACCTTAACTCCCCAGAGTTTAACCAAACTCCCCCTATCAATATGCCATTGATAGAATACTTGGATTATCCCAAATCCAAGTAACATTCATCACATGTTATAAAAAACATTTAAACCATCATGCAAATGTATAAAATATTCAATTCGATGCATGAAGTCATCAATATACTTCTCCCCCTATGTCATCAACAAAAAGGAGAAGTACCACAATCAAGTGTTTGTTATATGGGTTCAACTCATTGCATGAAAAACATAATATTAAATTTTTATTATCATGCAATCTAGCAATTTTACAATGTTTTAGAACTTGCAAGCTAGCAATTTAGAGATGTTCAAGAAAGCAACTCTGACACGGGAGTGTCTAATTTACTACAATCTGATTATATGAGCCTTGATTATGATCTAGTATCTTTTTCAGTCAATAATGATGCCTCATAATCTTTATCTCAGCACACTCAAATATGACAGCTCATCAGCATATTCTCTGCACAAAGTTAAAGCTGTTTCAAGGTGCTTTTCTTCAAGACAAAGGAATGCATTAAAGGAGTTGGTTGGCAGCTGTGAACATTTCTTCATTACCAATGAGTGCATTAAAATAGTTGGTTAGTAGCTGTAAACACTTAATTTCGAAATTCCCTATGCATGAAGGGTTGTTTCATGCACTAGTATTTATTTTGGTGTTTAGGACTTAGAAAGGATTTTTAGAAACAGATGATATCTGGGCAGAAGCTCTTAGAGAACCCCTTAAACTCTGTATCTCTTGGATGCGTCCTTGAGTGGTGAGTCTTTTATTTTCTAGTTCTGTATCCTCGTTTAATTTCCGTTGGGTGGTGTATCCTCGTTTAATTTCCGTTGGGTGGTGTATCCTCGTTTAATTTCCGTTGGGTGGTGAACTTTCTGTATCCCATTGCGATTTTAAACTTGGTGGTGAGCTACTTTTCGTTTTTATCTAAGCTGCTTCGTTAGTGCTTCTGGTATCAGTTCTTCCTTGTCTACTGTGATATTTTCTATCTGAACAAATTTTCCATCGGTGTTATTTGGAAATCCATTCTGCATTTTTACCCTCCCCGGTATCAGTTTGGTATCAGAGCTAAAGGCTAGAGGTCATGACAAGGCGGAATGGAAAAGATGTAGTTGGTGAAGGTAACGACCATGGAGATGACGCTGAGTCGTTGAGGCTGCAGCTACAAAAATTGCTGCGCAGCCTACAAGAAAAAAATGAAATAATCGACGAACTTCAAAGTAGACACAACCAGCATGAAAATAACGCTCGATAGTTTACTTCTGATGATGAAACACCTCATCTTCCAAGGGAGTCAAGAAGATGTCGGAGAAGAAATGAAGTCCAAGACGAGTGGCAGAATAAATATAATCCCAGATTTGATATTCCAGAATTTGAAGGGAAAATAAATGTTGATGACTTTATCGATTGGCTTAATATAGTAGAAAGAATCTTCAATTTTCATGAACCACCAGAACAAAAGAAGGTCAAACTTGTGGCACTCAAACTCAGGCGGAATGCATCTTTTTGGTGGAAAAATATGAAGAAACAAAGAGAACGTGAGGGGAAGAGTAAGATCGTTACATGGGAGAAAATGAAAAGGGAGCTAAAGAGAAAATATTTACCTGATAATTATAGACAAGAGATCTTTCTCAAAATACATGATTTCAAGCAAAAAGATCTTAGTGTGGAGGAGTACATTGCAGAATTTGATAATTTGATGTTAAAAGGAGAGCTTGTGGAACCGGAAGAGCAAACAATTGCAAGATACTTAGGAGGTCTGAAGTATGAGATTGCTAAAGTTGTTCAGCTACAACCATATTGGTCTTTAAATGATGTGAGCAAGCTGGCATTAAAAGTTTAAAAGCAATAGAAGTTTGAAAAGAGTTTTCGGTATGGCTCAAAAGAAGGCTACACAAAAGGAGGAAGTTCCAAGCCTACTGTCCAAAGCAAGGTGATATCGAAGGTGTAAGAAAAGGGTGAAGAGTCTGCTGGCAACAAAAAAACACCTAATTCTTCTACCCCAAGTGGTCGAAAATGCTTCAAATGTCATGGTTTTGGGCATATTGCTTCGGATTGTCCAAATAGGAGGATTGTAACTTTGGTTGAAGATCATAGTGATGGAGGCGAAGATGAAGCTGACGACGAACCAAAATACAATGATGATGAGGAAGAGATTACTTATGCTGATCATGGTTTGTCTATTGTATTGCAACGTAGTTTACAAGTGTCATATGTGGCCGACGATGAAAGTTGGGGGAGAAAAAATGTGTTTCACACTAAATGCACTTCTCTTGGCAAGGTGTGCTTGGTGATCATCGACAGTGGCAGTTTTGAGAACGTGGTTTCTTTGGAGATGGTGCAGAAGCTGAAGTTGGATACAATCCCTCATCCACATCCATACCAATTATGTTGGTTGCAAAAAGGAAATGACATCAAGGTTTCATTTTCTATTGGCAAGTATTATAAAGATAAAGTGTGGTGTGATGTGGCCCCTATGGATGCTTGTCATTTACTATTGGGAAGACCTTGGCATTATGATAGAAGAGTGTTGTATGATGGTTATAAACATACTTATTCTTTTAAAGTGAATGAAAAGAAGATTATCTTAGCTCCATTACAACCTTCCGAAATCAGTGCGCCAAAGAAGGAAGTTAGTGCTTTTATTTCTTATAGAGAATGCAGATATGAATTAGACAAGGGCGGTCATGTTTTGGCCCTAATGGTAGTAGAGGAGAACGAACAACATAAAGAGACACCGAAAATCATGCAACCAATTCTAGAAGAATTTCAAGATGTTATACCGGAAGAGATTCCACATGGCCTTCCACATTTGAGAGACATTCAACATCACATTGATCTTATTCCGGGGGCTGTTCTACCTAATAAGGCTGCGTACAGAATGAGTCCTAAAGAACATGAAGAACTTCAAAGGCAAGTTGATGAATTGGTTAAAAAAGGGTTAATCCGGGAGAGCATGAGTCCTTGTGCGGTTCCTGCTTTGTTAGTGCCTAAGAAGGATGGTTCTTGGAGAATGTGCGTGGACAGTCGCACCATCAACAAAATCACAGTGGACTATCGCTTTCCTATTCCAAGGTTAGATGACTTACTTGATCAATTGTGTGGTGCTTGTATTTTCTCAAAAATTGATTTGAGGAGTGGCTATCACCAAATAAGAATGAGGCCCGGAGATGAGTGGAAAACAGTGTTTAAAACTAGAGAAGGCTTATATGAATGGTTGGTTATGCCATTTGGACTATCTAATGCTCCTAGCACATTCATGAGATTTATGTTATAGTTTATTTTGACATAAATCACATACTTAAGCCATGCATTGGAATATTTGTTATAGTTTATTTTGACGATATATTGGTGTACAGCAAGAGTGAAGAGGAGCATATGAGTCATCTGAAAGAAATCTTTCTTATTTTGAGGCAGCAAAAACTTTATGCTAATCTAAAGAAATGTGATTTCTTTACTTCTAGTGTGGTGTTTTTGGGGTATGTTGTTTCAAAAGATGGAATCATGATGGATCAAAGTAAGGTTGAAGCTATTCTCAATTGGCCAACACCTGCTTCATTACATGATGTGAGGAGTTTCCATGGCTTAACATCTTTTTATAGAAGATTCATCAAGAGTTTCAGCTCTATTGTGGCTCCAATCACCGAATGTCTGAAATGTGACAAATTCAAATGGACTAGTGAGGCTAACGATGCTTTTGAGCTTTTGAAAAGAAAGGTTACTGAGGCTCCTATCTTAGTTCTATCAAATTTTGATAATGTGTTTGAAGTTGAATGTGATGCATCTAATGTGGGAATTGGTGCTGTTTTGAGTCAAGACGGAAGGCCCATTGCATTTTTTAGTGAAAAGCTGAATGATACAAAAAAGAAATATTCTACTTATGATAAGGAGTTTTATGCGATTTATCGAGCTTTGTCTCATTGGAGTCAATATCTTCTCGCCAAGCCATTTGTTCTATATTCTGATCACGAGGCATTAAAGTTCATTAATCATCAGCACAAGCTAAACAAGAGACATGCAGCTTGGGTGGAGTTCTTACAACTTTACAATCTTACAACTTTACAATCAAGCACAAATCTGGTGTTCAAAATGTAGTTGCTGACGCATTGAGCAGAAAGCATTCTTTATTATCAGCAATGGAAGTCAAAGTGGTTGGATTTGATTTCGTTTTGGGACTGTCAAGAACTCAAAGGAACAAGGATTCTATCATAGTTGTTGTTGATAGATTTTCAAAAATGTCTCACTTTGTTCCATGCAATAAATCAAATGATGCATCTCATATTGCTGATTTATATTTTAAGGAGATTGTTAAATTGCATGGTATTCCAAGAACTATGGTGTCTGATCGAGATTCAAAATTTGTTAGTCATTTTTGGAGAACTCTTTGGAGGAAACTAGGTACTTCTTTGAATTTCAGTAGCTCGCATCATCCACAAACCGATGGGCAAACTGCGGTAACAAACCGAAGCTTGGGAAATTTACTTAGAAGCTATGTTGGCAAGAATATTAAGCAATGGGATGTCATTCTTCCACAAATTGAGTTTGCTTACAATCGTTCTATGCATCATAGTATTGGTAAGAGTCCTTTTGAGGTAGTTTATGGTGCTAATCCTGCTGGTCCTCTGGACTTAATCCCTCACTCTATAACAAAGCAATTTAGTGGAGATGCTGATGAAAGAGCTAAGCAGATAAAGAAGCTGCATGAGGGTGTGAAAGCAACCATTGAGAAGCAAAATGAGAGGTACATACATGCTGCCAACAAACACAGAAAACATGTTTGTCTGTGTCTGTGTCTGTGACAAACACAGAAAACATGTGGAGTTTAATGCAGGTGATTTGGTCTGGATTCATCTAAGGAAGGAGAGGTTTCCACCGGGCAAATTTGAAAAATTGAAACCAAAGGCTGATGGTCCATTCAAGGTGCTTAAGAGAATTGGCAGAAATGCTTATGAGATAGAGCTACCTGAAGATTACGGAGTATCCCCAACATTTAATGTGGCTGATTTGAGTCCTTTTTATAATCATGTTGATGAATCAAACGAAGACTTGACGACAAGTCTCATGCAACCGGGGGAGATTGACACGGTAGTGTCTAAGTTACTACAATCTGATTATATGAGTTTTCAGTCAATAATGATGCCTCATAATCTTTATCTCAGCACACTCAAATATGACAGCTCATCAGCATATTCTCTGCACAAGGTTAAAGCTGTTTCAAGGTGCTTTTCTTCAAGATAAAGGAATACATTAAAGGAGTTGGTTGGCAGCTGTGAACATTTCTTCATTACCAATGAGTTTATTGAAATAGTTGGTTAGTAGTTGTAAACACTTAATTTCGAAATTCCCTATGCATGAAGGGTTGTTTCATGTACTAGTATTTATTTTGGTGTTTAGGACTTAGAAAGGATTTTTAGAAACTGATGATATCTGGGCAGAAGCTCTTAGAGAACCCCTTAAACTCTGTATCTCTTGGATGCGTCCTTGAGTGGTGAGTCTTTTATTTTCTAGTTCTGTATCCTCGTTTAATTTCCGTCGGGTGGTGAACTTTCTGTATCCCATTGCGATTTTAAACTTGGTGGTGAGCTACTTTTCGTTTTTATCTAAGCTGCTTCGTTAGTGCTTCTGGTATCAGTTCTTCCTTGTCTACTGTGACATTTTCTATCTGAACAAATTTTCCATCGGTGTTATTTGGAAATCCATTCTACATTTTTACCCTCCCCGGTATCAAACTCTTGCTTCTTGAAGTATGCAAGTTTTATAAGCTAGCAAATTCAAATATATGCAAGTTGGCATATTTGCTTTTCTTGAGATAGGCACGATAGCACATTTTTGCATTTTCTTGATGTTTCAAGCTAGAAATTCTCGGTGATGTTTAAGATAGCAATTTCTTCTCTTTTGAATTGTGCAAGCTAGCTATCTCTCCCTTTGTCATTATCAAAAAGAAGGAAAGACCCTTTATGTCAATTTCTAAATCATGAAAAAGGTGAGTAATCATTCTTATTTAAAAATTTCATAATTAAGATAACCCTTGATTCAAATTAAGCCAATATTAATCATGATTCACATCATATGTAATACATCACATAAAAAGCATAAGAATTGCATGCATCATTTTAGCAACAAATCGTAGTATTTCATCACATGACAAGATATTAACAGGTAAAATTACGATGCAAGTTCTTGATATCTTAATATGATGCAAACATGGCATATGGCAATCATAGCATTTCGATTATCAATTTATCATATATTTCGATACAAGCTTTTTTTAATATCTTAACATAATTCAAATTCAAATATGGCACTTATAGTATCAATTCAAATATTTCTCCCCCTTTGTCGTTACCGAAAAGAAGGGAGAAATCAATGGCCAAAAGATTTTAATCATTATACAAGCCAACTTACAAAATCAATAGACTGCCGCAACCAATAGACTGCCGCAACCAAACTTGCACCAAGAACTAGGCGACCTTATGCAATGTTTCTCAAGAAAAGGGCCTCTTACACAACTGGCAAAGGTTACTTTCAGATGCGCTATTTGGTGGATGTGGAAGGAGAGATGTAATAGAATCTTTGAATGTCAACACACAAACAATGCTCAGCTCTTGAAAGAGATTATTAGAGACTCAAGATCCTGTATGGAGCATGATCTCAAAACCGAGCACTTCACCCGAAGAGAAAAAGATATTTTTATCAAATTTAATTTTGCTATTAGCTAAAGATCTTGGGAATGATGCCAAATAATGTACCCACAGGTAGTTATAGTCTACAGCATGTGTAGTCATAACTATAGCATTCGCACTCTATGAGTTACTTGGCTTTGTCTATGACTTGTATAGATAAAGCTAGTTGTAGAAACTTTACACATAATCAATTTACTTTTACTTACCAAAAAAAAAACTTACAAAATCACTCTGGGACAGCCACTCTACATCGACAAAGCAACAGCTGCTCAGACGAGATTAGCATTTGCACGAGCATGTGTACTGGTTTCTTCCGACGAAGATCTTCCAAATGAGGTTTTATATCGTGATCTTGACGGAAACACTCGGAAGGTATATGTCTCATATTCCTGGAAGCCACAACGATGTCAGCATTGCTTATCTTTTGGTCATGCAAATGAAGCTTGTCAGCAAACTCCAAAACAAATCACAAAAGTCTATCGACCACGTCAAGCACCTCAGCAACAAAGTGAGTCTTCTCTAATGGCAGTAGCACCGATGGTGGCGAAGACTATTGAGCATTCCGACTCGCAAGGACAGCACCACGGACAGAAAGACAAATCCAAAACTATATCTCTTCCTATAATGTCGGAGCCTTCCACAACAGAGGTTTCCGTTGGTACTAGTGGACAGGAGAAATATAAGTCAGGAACTTCATCTCTTCCAATATCATTGGATCCGTCCACAATAACTCAACAAACTCAGGCCCAAACAAATCTTGCCAGCAAGGATATTCTTCCTCAACAAACTCAGGCCACAACAAACATCGTCAACAAGGATATTCTATCTCAACAAACTCATGCCCCAACAAACCTCTCTAGCCAGGCTACTCCAACAAGTACTATCCAGGATATTGTGCTGCAACAATCTTATCGTGCATCAACAAACCCTGTCAATCAAGACCACATGATTCAAAGTATTTTAAAGTTTAAAAATCTGCAAGTTGTAGATGAAGTGGATAAATATAGGAATAAAGCCATAAAAGGTAAGGATATTGTGCGGGAGGAAAATACAAAACCGAAGGATAAGAAAAAGGATGGTACAGCCCATCCAAAGTCGTAAGATGAATACCTTACCACCTTTTCATTTCTTTATTACTGATGAAGATAACATGTTGGAATGTTCACGGACTTAATAAGCCAGAGAAATGTCGGGAGCTCAACAGAATAATCAAGTCTGCCGCATGTGATATTGTTATTCTAGTAGAAACGAAAATTAAACAATCGCGCATTCAAGCTTAAAAGAATTTAATATGGCCGGACGCAGAACTGTTTACCAATGACTCAAATGAAACTTTTGGTAGAATATGGGTCTTATGGCATCCTAACTCTATTAATGCTTGGTTTATTTCTGCTACTGATCAATTCATTCATCTTAAGGTAGAGGACAAAAAGAATGACTGTCAATTCAATTTCACTGGTATATATGCTTCAAATAGTATGCAAGAAAGAAATACTCTTTGGTTTGACCTGACTAATATTGCAAATGGCTGTCTCAATGTACCTTGGATTGTTCTTGGAGACTTTAATACTGTTCGGTACACAAATGAAAAAGAGGGGGGTAGACAACTTTCAGAAAGCCAGCTTCAAAGTTTTAATGATTACATTGACACTGCAGCTTTGTTTGATATGAAATCTGTGGGTAATTGGCTCTCCTGGAGTAATCAAGGTGCAGCTAACAGAAAAATAATGGCTCGACTTGATAGGTGTTTGATTAATCATGAATGGTTAACAGTTTACCCAGATTCACTTCTTGAGTATGGTGCTCCTTTGTTTTCTGACCATTCTTTAATGTATATACACGCAGACAAAGCGACACCAAGAGGCAAGAAACCGTTTAGATTCTTTAACATGTGGAGTATATCCAGGATATTGTGCTGCAACAATCTTATCGTGCATCAACAAACCCTGCCAATCAAGACCACATGATTCAAGGTATTTTAAAGTTTAAAAATCTGCAAGCTGTAGATGAAGTGGATAAATATAGGAATAAAGCCATAAAAGGTAAGGATATTGTGCGGGAGGAAAATACAAAACCGAAGGATAAGAAAAAGGATGGTACAGCCCATCCAAAGTCGTAAGATGAATACCTTACCACCTTTTCATTTCTTTATTACTGATGAAGATAACATGTTGGAATGTTCGCGGACTTAATAAGCCGGAGAAATGTCGGGAGCTCAACAGAATAATCAAGTCTGCCGCATGTGATATTGTTATTCTAGTAGAAACGAAAATTAAACAATCGCGCATTAAAGCTCAAAAGAATTTAATATGGCCGGACGCAGAACTGTTTACCAATGACTCAAATGAAACTTTTGGTAGAATATGGGTCTTATGGCATCCTAACTCTATTAATGCTTGGTTTATTTCTGCTACTGATCAATTCATTCATCTTAAGGTAGAGGACAAAAAGAATGGCTGTCAATTCAATTTCACTGGTATATATGCTTCAAATAGTATGCAAGAAAGAAATACTCTTTGGTTTGACCTGACTAATATTGCAAATGGCTGTCTCAATGTACCTTGGATTGTTCTTGGAGACTTTAATACTGTTCGGTACACAAATGAAAAAGAGGGGGGTAGACAACTTTCAGAAAGCCAGCTTCAAAGTTTTAATGATTACATTGACACTGCAGCTTTGTTTGATATGAAATCTGTGGGTAATTGGCTCTCTTGGAGTAATCAAGGTGCAGCTAACAGAAAAATAATGGCTCGACTTGATAGGTGTTTGATTAATCATGAATGGTTAACAGTTTACCCAGATTCACTTCTTGAGTATGGTGCTCCTTTGTTTTCTGACCATTCTTTAATGTATATACACGCAGACAAAGCGACACCAAGAGGCAAGAAACCGTTTAGATTCTTTAACATGTGGAGTACTCATCCTCAATTTCTTGATGTTATCAGATCTGCTTGGAATGTTAACGTGCATGGATCCCCCCCTTACATCTTATGTCGAAAGCTCAAAGCTTGTAAAGCAGCACTAAAGGAGTGGAATAAAAATACCTTTGGCAATATTACCACCACAGTTCAATTTTGCAGGAAGGAACTAATGTCATTGCAACATGAGCTGCAACTTCAGCCAAATGATGAGAATATTATCTACAAAGAGACAGAAGCTAGAAATAACTTCATGCAAGCCTTAAAACAGGAGGAAAGCTTTGCAAAGCAGAAGTCTCGACAGCATTGGCTTACACTAGGAGATTCCAATACTAAATTTTTCTATGCTTCAATTGCTACTCGAAGGGCTGTTAACCGTATCAGCAAATGCAGAGACAAAGATGATAATCTTATTGAGAATTTAGATGAGGTTAAAGCACACACAGAGCAATTTTTTTATTCCTTACTCAATCAAGCTGGGAAAACTAATAACATTCATGTGGAGCCGACTAGAAAACTTGATTCGGAAGCTATTTCAATCCTCAATGCCCCAATTACAGACGACGAAATTGTATGTGTTGTCTTTAAGTCACCAAAGCACAAAAGCCCAGGTCCAGATGGATTTCCAGCTGAATTTTACCAAACTGCTTGGTCTATTATTGGAAATGATGTGATCAAGGCTTGCCAACATTTTTTCTCTTCAGGTCAAATTCTTAGAGAGATGAATTGTACTTTTATTTCTTTAATCCCGAAGAATGCAGGGGCAGATTCACTAGAGAACTATCGACCCATATCATTATGCAACTTTATTTACAAGATCATCTCCAAAGTATTGGCAAATAGAATGCAAAAGGTAATACACAAGATCATTAGCCCAAATCAAGCTGCTTTCATCAAAGGGAGAAGTATACATCATAACATTTTGCTTGCTAATGACTTGGTCAAAGATTTGCATTCAAAAGCAAGAGGGACAAAAATATGTTTTAAAGCTGATTTACGGAAAGCCTTTGATTCAGTTAATAGGAAATTTATCTATAAGATGCTCCTCGATATGAACTTCCCACAGCAATGGGTTAATTGGATTCAATCTTGCCTGGAAACTCCAAAGTTTTCGATACTCTTTAATGGCTCACCTATTGGTTTTTTTGGGAGCACGAATGGCATCCGACAAGGTGATCCACTCTCTCCGTATCTCTTTACTATTGCGATGGAAGGACTTAGCTGTATGTTGGAACATGCAGTCTTAAATGGCAGCATTAAGGTACCCAATGCTGGCTCTATTCATATATCACATATAACATTTGCAGATGATTTACTTATCTTCCTCCTAAATGATCCAACTTCAGTAAAGAACCTGGCTACTATTATGAATGACTTTGGTATGGTTTCTGGACTTCAGTTAAATCATGCAAAAAGTCAAGTATATATAAGCCCTTACGTTGAGGATAAGGTCTTTATTGCACAAACTTTGGGGGTTAGTGAAGGAAGCCTGCCAGTTCCTTATTTGGGTCTCCCGCTCATATCCACAGGCATTCACAAAACCCACTATCAACCTATCCTGCAAAAAATAAAGAATAGAATTTCTTCTTGGAAAAATAGGCTTCTATCAAAAGCAGGACGACTCGAACTCATCCGTTCTGTATTGCACTCCTACTCTATATATTGGTGTAATGCATTTCTTTTGCCTGCTGGACTTCTCCAAGATATTGAACGGTTATTAATGAACTTATTCTAGAATGGCACAAATGATAAGGCAATGCATATGGTAAATTGGGATAGCATTTGCAAACCGAAAGATGAAGGGGGGCTAAACTTGAGAAATACTAGAGATTGGAATCAAGCAAGCCTGGTACAACAATTGTGGGATCTTTTGCAAAACAAATGTTCCTTATGGTCACAATGGGTTTCTGCTAGGTATGTTTCAAAGGAATCAATCTGGGAAATTTCAACAAGAACATACCACTCTACAGCTTGGAAAGGAATTTTAAAGGCAAGGAATTGGCTAATCAAACACATTTCGTATGCAATCTCTTCTGGAACTAGTACTAATATGTGGGACGATCCTTGGGTGAATGGGAAGAGTATATTTCAATTATATGGCGACAGAATACGAAAAGATCTTGGGGCTCCCAAAGATTGGAAGGTTTCCGAGTTCATTGCTAACGGTACTTGGTGTCTCCCTAATCCTATTTCTCCCGAAATGTTATCACTTTGGCCGACTATCATAGCTATTCCAATCAGGAACAACTCTTCAGATACACTTATTTGGCCTCATGACAATGGCAAATTTAGTGCCACATCCGCATGGAATCAAATTAGGCAAAGAAATAACAAGTGGGTCCCAAGCAGTTGGACATGGGATCGACCGGGATCACAAAGACACTCCTTATGTACATGGCAGGCCCTTCTCAATAAACTACCTACAATAGACAATATGAAAAGAAGAGGTATCTATCATGTTAACCGATACTCCCTTTGTTTGCAACAAGAAGAAACTGTTAACCACCTCTATTTTGCTTGTGATTATACAAAATGGATATGGAAGGAGATTCTCCAGCGATTTGAACTCAATAGACTGCCGCAACCAAACTTGCACCAAGAACTAGGCGACCTTATGCAATGTTTCTCAAGAAAAGGGCCTCTTACACAACTGGCAAAGGTTACTTTCAGATGCGCTATTTGGTGGATGTGGAAGGAGAGATGTAATAGAATCTTTGAATGTCAACACACAAACATTGCCCAGCTCTTGAAAGAGATTATTAGAGACTCAAGATCCTGTATGGAGCATGATCTCAAAACCGAGAACTTCACCCGAAGAGAAAAAGATATTTTTATCAAATTTAATTTTGCTATTAGCTAAAGATCTTGGGAATGATGCCAAATAATGTACCCACAGGTAGTTATAGTCTACAGCATGTGTAGTCATAACTATCGCATTCGCACTCGATGAGTTACTTGGCTTTGTCTATGACTTGTATAGATAAAGCTAGTTGTAGAAACTTTACACATAATCAATTTACTTTTACTTACAAAAAAAAACTTACAAAATCACTACTTACTAAAAAAAAAAAACTTACAAAATCATCTTGATTGAGATGATTTTGATTTTACAATCATGTGAAACCTAATAACATTCATGTGGAGCCGACTAGAAAACTTGATTCGGAAGCTATTTCAATCCTCAATGTCCCAATTACAGATGACGAAATTGTATGTGTTGTCCTTAAGTCACCAAAGCACAAAAGCCCAGGTCCAGATGGATTTCTAGCTGAATTTTACCAAACTGCTTGGTCTATTATTGGAAATGATGTGATCAAGGCTTGCCAACATTTTTTCTCTTCAGGTCATATTCTTAGAGAGATGAATTGCACCTTTATCTCTTTAATTCCGAAGAATGCAAGGGCTGATTCACTAGAGAACTATCGACCCATATCATTATGCGACTTTATTTACAAGATCATCTCCAAAATATTGGCAAATAGAATGCAAAAGGTAATACACAAGATCATTAGCCCAAATCAAGCTGCTTTCATCAAAGGGAGAAGTATACATCATAACATTTTGCTTGCTAATGACTTGGTCAAAGATTTGCATTCAAAAGCAAGAGGGACAAAAATCTGTTTTAAAGCTGATTTACGGAAAGCCTTTGATTCAGTTAATAGGAAATTTATCTATAAGATGCTCCTCGATATGAACTTCCTACAGCAATGGGTTAATTGGATTCAATCTTGCCTGGAAACTCCAAAGTTTTCGATACTCTTTAATGGCTCACCTATTGGTTTTTTTGGGAGCACAAATGGCATCCGACAAGGTGATCCACTCTCTCCGTATCTCTTTACTATTGCGATGGAAGGACTTAGCTGTATGTTGGAACACGTAGTCTTAAATGGCAGCATTAAGGTACCCATTGCTGGTTCTATTCATATATCACATATAACATTTGCAGATGATTTACTTATCTTTCTCCAAAATGAACCAACTTCAGTAAAGAACCTGGCTACTATTATGAATGACTTTGGTATGGTTTCTGGACTTCAGTTAAATCATGCGAAAAGTAAAGTATATATGAGCCCTTACGTTGAGGATAAGGTCTTTATTGCACAAACTTTGGGGGTTAGTGAGGGAAGCTTGCCAGTTCCTTATTTGGGTCTCCCGCTCATATCCACAGGCATTCACAAAACCCACTGTCAGCCTATCTTGCAAAAGATAAAGAATAGAATTTCTTCTTGGAAAAATAGGTTTCTACCAAAAGCAGGACGACTCAAACTCATCCGTTCGGTATTGCACTCCTACTCTATATATTGGTGTAATGCATTTCTTCTGCCTGCTGGACTTCTCTAAGATATTGAACGGTTATTAATGAACTTCTTCTGGAATGGCACAAATGATAAGGCAATGCATATGGTAAATTGGGATAGCATTTGCAAACCGAAAGATGAAGGGGGGCTAAACTTGAGAAATACTAGATATTGGAATCAAGCATGTCTGGTACAGCAATTATGGGATCTTTTGCAAAACAAATGTTCCTTATGGTCACATTGGGTTTTTGCTAGGTATCTTTCAAAGGAATCAATCTGGGAAATTTGAACAAGAATATACCACTCTGCAGCTTGGAAAGGAATTTTAAAGGCAAGGAATTGGCTAATCAAACACATTTCTTATGCAATCTCTTATGGAACTAGTACTAATATGTGGTACGATCCTTGGGTGAATGGGAAGAGTATATTTCAATTATATGGTGACAGAATACGAAAAGATCTTGGGGCTCCCAAAGATTGGAAGGTTTCCGAGATCATTGCTAACGGTACCTGGTGTCTCCCTAATCCTATTTCTCCCGAAATGTTATCACTTTGGCCGACTATTATAGGTATCCTAATCAGGAATAACTCTTCAGATATACTTATTTGGCCTCATGACAATGGCAAATTTAGTGCCGCATCCGTATGGAATCAAATTAGGCAAAGAAATAACAAGTGGGTCCCAAGCAGTTGGACATGGGATCGACCAGGATCACAAAGACATTCCTTATGTACATGGCAGGCCCTTCTCAATAAACTACCTACAATAGACAATATGAAAAGAAGAGGTATCTATCATGTTAACCGATGCTCCCTTTGTATGCAACAAGAAGAAACTGTTGACCACCTCTATTTTGCTTGTGATTATACAAAATGGATATGAAAAGAGATTCTCCAACGATTTGAACTCAATAGACTGCCGCAACGAAACTTGCACAAAGAACTAGGTGACCTCATGCAATGTTTCTCAAGAAAAGGGCATCTCACATAACTAGCAAAGGTTACTTTCAGATGCGCTATTTGGTGGATGTGGAAGGAGAGATGTAACAGAATCTTTGAATGTCAACATACAAACAATGCTCAGCTCTTGAAAGAGATTATTAGAGACTCAAGATCCTGTATGGAACAAGATCTCAAAACGGAGCACTTTACCCAAAGAGAAAAAGATATTTTTATCAAATTTAATTTTGCTATTAGCTAAAGATCTTGGGAATGATGCCAAATTATGTACCCACAGGTAGTTTTGATATATCTGGATAAACATTTTCTATGTTGACTATAATTAAGAGTTATAGTCTAACAGTATATGTAGTCATAACTATCGCATTCACACTCTATGAGTTACTTGGCTTTGTCTATGACTTGTATAGATAAAGCTATTTGTAGAAACTTTACACATAATCAATTTACTTTTACTTACAAAAAAAAAAAACTTCCAAAATCATGTCATGATATCAAGAAAATTCAAGAAGGACATGATTTATTCAATAAATCCTTTTAATAGAGCAGAAGAATTATACAACCAAGGATCATGATTAAAATATATCAATATCATAGATCAAGTCATGATTCGTGATTCATCATAAAGAAAATTAATTTTCAGTCATCTCATAAGGCTTTTAGAGAATTTTTGAAACATAGGAGAATGATTAATTTAAGAATGCAATGTTTCTATCAAATTCAAGTCATGAATACCAATACTTTCATATTGTGAGTATCAATTCATGAATACCAAAAGATATTATTTGTGATTCCAATATGGCAAGATCAAGATTATGATTTAAATAAAACTTATTCAAATCAAATCGGTAACTTAAAACTCATAATCAAGTCATCAAAATCAATTTCGAGATTCACAAAATATTATGAAATCATTAATCTCGATCAGATGGGAAAAGTATTTTTTAAGAGATTCTTTTTCATCTAAGCATGCCTTAGTCATTATATGCCAAATCAAGATAAGCATAAAAGTTCAAGACGTAAAGGCAAAATCTTATAAAACAACTAATAAAGCAAGATTTTAAACATCTATTTTCAAGCTAGAGTAAGTCAAGGATTCAATTATCTCATGTCATGAATTCCAATAGGCATCTTAAATTATCAACATCACATTAAAAAAATATTTCAAAAAGACATATTGATAAGTGATTCATTTGTATAATTTTATTTTCGGAAGATTCTCCTCTTTGGTAAATAAATCTAGGAGAACAAACTGAATTAAGGGAGATATAATATGATTGAAGCATTGAACATGATTCATATTTAAAATGTGTCTCATGTCATAAGTATTAATCAAGCATTTGTGAAATCCGAAATCATCCTCAAAATCACATTCAATAAATTCATACATGACAAGCATAGATTTATTGAAAAGTCGATACAATAGAGGATCATATTTCGTTTTTATAAATTTCTATTCATGTGATTTGCTTCTTATAAACATGCCTTTACCTTTAATAAAACAAGTGTCAACATTTAAGACGAAAAGGTAAATTTCGTAAAACAAATCATCAAGTATGATTCCATGATAATATCCTTTTAATATCTTGATATTCATCATCAAGTATGATTTCAAAAAATATGTTTAAGAGAAATCATTAAGACCAAATACATGATACACTCATTTATTTTCAAAATATTCATCATGTTTATTTTTATTAAATTCACAAGATTGGTAAAATAAATTTATTAATTTCAATAGGATAGAAAATTCATTTCCATTTCATACAATTGATTTCATGTGAGGGTATTCAAGTCTTTTGTGAAAATATGTATCATTTTAAAATCGAAATAAAAGTTTCGTCATGAAGCCGTCAAGACCAAACACATCATAATATCACATCTATCATCAAAAGACTATCAAGAAATTCATATATAGATGTACATGCACTATGTCATCTTAATATATCATGAGAATGTCATCTTAATTTATCATAAAAATGATTAGACCAAAAACATGTTAATCTAAAATGAGAGTTTCAAATCAACATTTACTTCAAAAACTCATGCATGACATAAAATCATCAAGATACACATGCATAGATTAATCCTAAGCATTATCACATATCATATAATTATCATCCCTAATGTTGCATATATCATTCAACATTTCAAAACATAACATGCAAGAAACCTTAGCAATATACTTTTCATTATCAATTTTTTTTAATTTTTCAAAGATGCTAAAAAGAAAAACATGATATAATTTTTGAAAAATAATTTTTTATTTTCTATTCCTACTATCTAAATTAAGCGCTCATGAAAAACTTCAAGTAATTTCAAAATAATTCAAGAGAGTTGAGTTACTTACCTTGTAGTCGAAGCCCGTCAAAGCCCAATTCACCGTTTCACCTTTGGAAGTTCTTGATTCATCCTTGGGTGCCTTCCTTTTCTTTGGCCTCTTCATTCGTTCAAGTTCATTGTTTATTTTAGATTTTTGTTTAATGAACTTATTAAGAGTTAGTGTTCGAAGTTCAAGTTCATCATTGTCCTCATCACTTGAGTCATCACTTAAGTGGTATTCATTTGTCCGGAGTTCCAAATCCTTCCTATTCTTTGGAAGGTGGTTCAAGTGTTCATTGTGTTCATCATGTGCATTGCGCACCATTTCATATGTCATCAATGAGCCGATAAGTTCTTCAAGTGGAAAAATATTTAAATCTTTTGTTTTCTTGTATTGCCGTTACTTTTGATTCCCAAACTTTATAAAGTGATCGTAAAACTTTACTAACAAGTTCAAAATTCGAGAAACATTCGCCAAGAGTTTGTAAACCATTGACGACATCCGTAAAACGGGTGTACATGTCAACAATGGTTTCGCTCGGCTTCATTTGAAAAAGCTCGAAATCATGCATTAAAATGTTAACTTTCGAGTCTTTGACTCTACTAGTTCCCTCGTGCGTGATTTTAAGTGTTTGCCAAATATCAAAAGCCGTTTCACATGTAGAAATCCGATTGAACTCATTTTTGTCCAAAGCACAAAATAAGGCATTCATAGCCTTTACATTTAAAGAAAAATACTTCTTCTCCAAATCCGACCATTCGTTCATCGGTTTAGAGGGAAGTTGAAAACCGTTTTCAACGATATTCCATAAATCCAAATTCATATAAATCAAGAAAACTCTCATTCGAGTTTTCCAATAAGTGTAGTCCAATCCGTAAAACAATTGTGGACGAAAAACCGATAAGCCCTCTTGAAAGCCATGAAGAGCCATTTCTCTCGGGTGTAAATCCGAAATGAGAAATACCGGGCTCTGATACAAATTGTTAGGATCGGAGCGGCACTAAGAGGGGGGGGTGAATTAGTGCAGCAGAAAAGTGCGATAAACTTTTGACGATTTAAACACTTTCGGAAACTTCGTACGATAAAAGCAACGTTTTCATTTAAAACCGTTTTGATTGCGTTTTAACTTGAAGGGATAAGTAAGACGGAGACAAAGAAGTAGAGCATTAAAGTGCAAATGGTTTGCAGTAATATAAATGAGAATAAGTAAATGCAAACCAGAGAAGACGGTAGTTTATAGTGGTTCGGTCAATCGTGACCTACATCCACTCCTCCGATTCCTCTTTCGTCGAGGCCACCAGCATCCACTAATGATCTTCCATTACTAGGCGAAGATCAACCTCCTTCTTACACCCCTCTTACAACCTCTTACAAGTGGCTCACCATTTTACAAAGATTTCAATGAAAAGAAAGGAGGTGAACACTCAAGCTATTGAAAACAAGACTTTTCCTAAAGCTTTTCTCAACTTCTAGCTTCTCAAAAGGTTGTAATCTCAGCTGAGAAATGAGGGGTATTTATAAGTCCCAAGAGGATTCAAATTTGGGCTCCAAATTTTGAATTCTCTTAGGTTTCCGAGGCCGACGGTGCCACCGCCTATCAGTGTCTGACACCGACAGTGGACTGGCGGTGCCACCGCCCAGTCAAGCGGTGCCACTACCCAGGTCTCGGGTGCTGGGCGGTGCCACCGCCCAGTCTAGGCGGTGCCACCGCCTAGGCCAATTCAGCTCACTGGTTGGGCACCAAACTTGGCCCAAACTAGTCCAAACTCGGGCCCAATTGGCCCCTACTTGGGTTATAGAATTCACACCTAATCCTAACCTTAATTAACGTGCTAACTACGAATTTAAAGGCATTTTCTAAGCTATTACAAAGTCCGTAAGTCAAGACTTCGTCCGGTGAGCTTCCGACGAACTTCCGACGGTCTTCCGATAAACTCTCGGAAACCATTCTGCAGACTCCCGGCAAGCTCCTAGACTTCACGATTTGATCTTGGCGAGTTCCAATGAGCTTCTTCGGCCAGCTCCGATCTTTCTCGGTGAGCTCCGCGAACTTCCAACGAACCTTCCGGTGAGCTTCCGAAAAACCCTTCGGCAAGCTCCCTACTTATTCTTGGCTAGTTCCGGCAGCATTTCCGACGAACCTTCGGACTTCCGTCGAACTCTCGAACTCACAACGAATCCTTCGTGCTTGACTCCGATACTTTGTGTTGCTTTATTTCTTCGTCGTTATCGTAGTTAATCCTGTACACACAAGAAAAAACTCTACTCCGATCTAGACAATTATTACAACGCAAATTGACATTCTGTTGCCCGGCACGTCATTGGTTGGCGCTTCGTCCGATTCTTCAGCGCAATGCCCTCTCTTGCGGCTTGTTGCCCAATCAGCGGTTGACCTCCGCAACCCCGATATCCTTGGCGCAATTCCGCTCTCTTTGGCCCGGTGCCCGACGTCCGAAGCCTTCTGCCGTCCAATACCCTGACGTGATCTCCTCCAGTGCAACGTCAATTCCTCCTGCGTCAACTGTCTAATCCTGATCGAGTAGACCTGCATAACTCAAAATGCAGTTAAACATCTAAACACAATCAATTATTTTCATCATCAAAATCTGAGATTCAACAATCTCCCCCTTTTTGATGATGACAACTAATTGATGACTAACGGAGTTAACCTTAACTCCCCGGAGTTTAAACAAACTCTCCCCCTATCAATATGCCATATTGATAGAAACTTGAATTCAAACTGAATTCAAGTCATCGCAATATTCATCATGAATACTTGCAACACATCATCATGAACATATGCATAAACTTATGCATCACATGTCATGTCATCAACATACTTCTCCCCCTTTGTCATCAACAAAAAGGAGAAGTACCACATTCAAGTGTTTGTTATATGGGTTCAACTCATTGCATGAAAAACATAATATTAAATTTTTATCATCTTGCAATCTAACAATTTTACAACATTTTAGAACTTGCAAGCTAGCAATTTAGAGATGTTAAAAAAAACAACTCTTGCTTCTTAAAATATGCAAGTTTTATAAGCTAGCAAATTCAAATATATGCAAGTTGGCATATTTGCTTTTCTTGAGATAGGCACAATAGCACATTTTTGCATTTTCTTGATGTTTCAAGCTAGCAATTCTCGGTGATGTTCAAGATAGCAATTTCTTCTCTTTTGAGAAGTGCAATTTTTGCTTTCTTCTTGAATTGTGCAAGCTAGCTATCTCCCCCTTAGTCATTGTCAAAAGGAAGGGAAGACCCTTTATGTCAATTTCTAAATCATGACAAAGGTGAGTAATCATTCTTATTTAAAAATTCCATAATTGAGATAAACCTTGAATTCAAATTAAGGCAATATTAATCATGATTCACATCATATGTAATACATCACATAAAAAGCATAAGTATTGCATGCATCATTTTAGCAACAAATCGTAGCATTTCATCACATAACAAGATATCAGCAAGTAAAATTACAATGCAAGTTCTTGATATCTTAATATGATGCAAACATGGCGTATGGCAATCATAGTATTTCGATTATCAATTTACCATATATTTCGATGCAAGCTTCTTTTGATATCTTAACATAATTCAAATTCAAATATGGCACTTATAGCATTAATTCATATATTTATTATTCAAATATGGCACTCATAGTATCAATTCATATATTTCTCCCCCTTTGTCATTACCGAAAAGAAGGGAGAAATCAATGGCCAAAAGATTTTAATCATTATACAAGCCAACTTACAAAATCATGTCATGATATCAAGAAAATTCAAGAAGTACATGATTAATTCAATAAATCCTTTTAATAGAGCAAAAGAATTATACAACCAATATATCAATATCATAGATCAAGTCATGATTCGTGATTCATCATAAAGCAAATTAATTTTCAGTCATCTCATAAGGCTTTTAAAGAATTTTTGAAACATAGGAGAATGATTAATTTAAGAATGCAATGTTTCAATCAAATTCAAGTCATGAATACCAATACTTTCATATTGTGAGTATCAATTCATGAATACCAAAAGATATTATTTGTGATTCCAATTTTGCAACATCAATATTATGATTTAAATAAAACTTATTCAAATCAAATCGGTAACTTGAAACTCATAATCAAGTCATCAAAATCAATTTCGAGATTCACAAAATATCATGAAATCATTAATCTCGATCAGATGGAAAAAGCATTTTTTAAGTGATTCTTTTTCATCTAAGCATGTCTTAGTCTTTATATGCCAAATCAATATAAGCATGAAAGTTCAAGATGTAAAGGCAAAATCTTATAAGACAACTCATTTATAAAATATTCATCATGTTTATTTTCATGAGATTCACAAGATTCGTAAAATAAATTCATTAATCTCAATAGGATAGAAAATTATTTCCATTTCATACAATTGATTTCATGTGAGGGTATTCAAGTCTTTTTGTGAAAACAAGTATCATCATTTAAAATTGAAACATAAGTTTCGTTATGAAGCCGTTAAGACCAAACACATCATGATATCACGTTTATGATCAAAAGACTATCAAGAAATTCATACATAGATGTACATGCACTATGTCATCTTAATATGTCATGAGAATGTCATCTTAATTCATCATAAAAACGATAAGACGAAAAGCATATTAATCTAAAATGAGAGGTTCAAATCAACATTTACTTCAAAAACTCATGCATAATGTATACATATGTATGGATTAATCCTAAGCATTATCACATATCATATTATCATCCTTAATATTGCATCATTCAACATTTCAAAACATAACATGCATGGAACCTTTGCAATATACTTTTCATGATTAAATTTTTTAATTTTTCAAAGATGCTACAAAGAAAAACATGATATGATTTTTGAAAAATAATTTTTTTATTTCCTATTCCTACTATCTAAATTAAGCACTCATGAAGGGCTTTAAGTAATTTCAAAATAATTCAAGAGAGTTGAGTTACTCACCTTGTAGTCGAAGCCCATCAAAGCCCAATTTGCCGTTTCGCCTTTGGGAGTTTTTGATTCATCCTTGGTTGCCTTCCTCTTCTTTGGCCTCTTCCTTCATTCAAGTTCATTGTTTATTTTAGATTTGTGTTTAATAAATTTATTAAGATTTAGTGTTCGAAGTTCAAGTTCATCATTGTCCTCATCACTTGAGTCATCGCTCAAGTGGTATTAATTTGTCCGGGGTTCCAAATCCTTCCTGTTCTTTGGAAGGTGATTTTGTTCATCATGTTCATCATGTGCATTGCGCACCATTTCATATGTCATCAATGAGCCAATAAGTTCTTCAAGTGGAAAAATATTGAAATCTTTTGTTTCTTGTATTGCCGTTATTTTTTATTCCCAAGCTTTAGAAAGTGATCGTAAAACTTTACTAACAAGTTCAAATTTCGAGAAACATTTGCCAAGAGCTTGTAAATCATTGACGACATCCGTAAAACGGGTGTACATGTCAACAATGGTTTCGCTCGGCTTCATTCGAAAAAGCTCGAAATCATGCATTAAAATGTTAACTTACGAGTCTTTGACTCTACTAGTTCCCTCGTGCGTGATTTCAAGTGTTCGCCAAATATCAAAAGCCATTTTGCACGTTAAAATCTGATTCAACTCATTTTTGTCCAAACCACAAAATAAGGCATTCATAGCCTTTGCGTTTAAAGAAAAATATCTCTTCTCCAAATCTGACCATTCGTTCATCGGTTTAGAGAGAAATTGAAAACCTTTTTCAACGATATTCCTTAAATCCAAATTCATAGAAATCAAGAAAACTCTCATTCGAGTTTTCCAATAAGTGTAGTCCAATCCGTTAAACAACGGTGGACGAAAAACCGATAAACCCTCTTGAAAACCATGAAGAGTCATTTCTCTCGGGTGTAAATCCGAAATGAGAAAAACTGGGCTCTGATACCAATTGTTAGGATCGGAGCGGCACTAAGAGGGGGGGGGGGGTGTGAATTAGTGCAGCTGATTAAAACGTCGGTTTTGACAAATCTTTCATACGATAAAAATCGAACTCGGAAGTGCTTAACTTGAAGGCGTATTCGCAAAGTTGTGCAGCAAAGGTAATGAGGAAATAAAGGAAGTAAAAAGGTTTGCAGTAATGTCAATAGCAGTAATGAAATGCAAACCAGAGATTACGCCGATTTTAAAGTGGTTCGGTCAAATGACCTACATCCATTTGCGAGGCCCCTCTTCGATGAGGATCCCACCTACCACTAGCAAATCTCTTGAAGAGGAAGGGTAAATACCCCTCTTACAACTTTTTACAAGCGGTTCACTCTCTTACAGATTTTCAGCAAGAAAGAAGGAGGTGAACACTAGCAAATTGAAAACAAGACTAGCTAAGACTTTTCTAAGACCTTTCTCTCAATCAATTGCTTCTCAAAAAGTTGTAATCTCAGCTGAGATTTGAGGGATATTTATAGGCCTCAAGAGGATTCAAATTTGGGCTCCAAAATTTTAATTCTCTTTTGTTCCCGATGCTAGCGGTGCCACCGCCTGTCAGTTTCTGACACTGACAGTGGCTCGTGGTGCCACCGCCCAGCCAAGCGGTGCCACCGCCCAGCTCTCGGGTGCTAGACGGTGCCACCGCCTAGGCCAATTCAGCTCACTGGTTGGGCTCCAAACTTGGCCCAAACCAGTACGAACTCGGGCCCAATTGGCCCTTACTTGAGTTATAGGATTAACACCTAATTAACATTGTAACTACGAATTTAAAGACATTTTCTAAGTTATTACAAAGTCCGTAAGTCATGACTTCTTCCGGCGAGCTTCCAGCGAACTTCCGATGGTCTTCCGATAAACTCTCGGAAACCATTCTGCGGACTCCCGGCATGCTCCTAGACTTCACGATTTGATCTTGGCGAGTTCCAACGAGCTTCTTCGGCCAGCTCCGATCTTTCTTGGCGAGCTCCGCGAACTTCCAATGAACCTTCCGGTGAGCTTCCGAAAAACTCTTCGGCAAGCTCTCTACTTATTCTTGGCTAGTTCCGACAGCATTCCCGACGAACCTTCGGACTTCCGTCGAACTCTTGAACTCGCAACGAATCCTTCGTACTTGACTCCGACACTTTGTTTTGCTTTATGTTTTCGTCGTTATCGTAGTTAATCCTGCACACACAAGCAAAAACTCTACTCCAATCTAGACAATTATTATAATGCAAATTGACATTCTGTTGCCCGGCACGTTATTGGTTGGCGCTTCGTCTGATTTTTCAGCGCATTGTCCTCTCTTGCGGCTTGTTGCCCAATCAGCGGTTGACCTCTGCAACCCCGATATCCTTGGCGCAATTCCGCTCTCTTAGGCCCGATGCCCAACGTCCGAAGCCTTCTGCCGTCCAATACCCTAACGTGATCTCCTCCGACGCAACGTCAATTCCTCCTGCCTCAACTGTCTAATCCTGATCGAGTAGACCTGCATCACTCAAAATGTAGTTAAACATCTAAACACAATCAATTATTTTCATCATCAAAATCTGAGATTCAACAATCTCCCCCTTTTTGATGATGATAACCAATTGATGACTAACGGAGTTAACCTTAACTACCCGGAGTTTAAACAAAATCCTCCTATCAATATGTCATATTGATAGAACCTTGAATTCAAACTGAATTCAAGTAATTGCAATATTCATCATGAATACTTGCAACACATCATCATGAACATATGCATAAACTTATGCATCACTTGTCATGTCATCAACATACTTCTCCCCCTTTGTCATCAATAAAAAGGAGAAGTACCACAATCAAGTGTTTGTTATATAGGTTCAACTAATTGCATGAAAAACATAATATTAAATATTTATCATCATGCAATCTAGCAATTTTACAACATTCTAGAACTTGCAAACTAGACATTTAGAGATGTTCAAGAAAGCAACTCTTGCTTCTTAAAATATGCAAGTTTTATAAGCTAGCAAATTCAAATATATACAAGTTGGCATATTTGCTTTTCTTGAGATAGGCACAATAGCATATTTTTGTATTTTCTTGATGTTTCAAGCTAGTAATTCTCGGTGATGTTCAAGATAGCAATTTCTTCTCCTTTGAAAAGTGCAATTTTTGCTTTCTTCTTGAATTGTACAAGCTAACTATCTCCCCCTTAGTCATTGTCAAAAGGAAGGGAAAACCCTTTATGTCAATTTCTAAATCATGACAAAGGTGAGTAATCATTCTTATTTAAAAATTCCATAATTGAGATAAACCTTGAATTCAAATTAAGGCAATATTAATCATGATTCACATAATATGTAATACATCACATAAGAAGCATAAGTATTGCATGCATCATTTTAGCAACAAATCGTAGCATTTCATCACATGACAAGATATCAGCAAGTAAAATTACAATGCAAGTTCTTGATATCTTAATATGGTGCAAACATGGCATATGACAATCATAGTATTTCGATTATCAATTGACCATATATTTCGATGCAAGCTTCTTTTGATATCTTAACATAATTCAAATTCAAATATGGCACTTATAGCATTAATTCATATATTTATTATTCAAATATGGCACTCATAGTATCAATTCATATATTTCTCCCCCTTTGTCATTACCGAAAAGAATGGAGAAATCAATGGCCAAAAGATTTTAATCATTATACAAGCCAACTTACAAAATCATGTCATGATATCAAGAAAATTCAAAAAGGACATGATTAATTCAATAAATCTTTTTAATAGAGCAAAAGAATTATACAACCAATATATCAATATCATAGATTAAGTCATGATTCGTGATTCATCATAAAGCAAATTAATGTTCAGTCATCTCATAAGGCTTTTAAAGAATTTTTGAAACATAGGAGAATGATTAATTTAAGCATGCAATGTTTCAATCAAATTCAAGTCATGAATACCAATACTTTCATATTGTGAGTATCAATTCATGAATACCAAAAGATATTATTTGTGATTCCAATTTTGCAAGATCAAGATTATGATTTAAATAAAACTTATTCAAATCAAATCGGTAACTTGAAACTCATAATCAAGTTATCAAAATAAATTTCGAGATTCACAAAATATCATGAAATCATTAATCTCGATCAGATGGGAAAAGCATTTTTTAGGTGATTCTTTTTCATCTAAGCATGCCTTAGTCTTTATTTGCCAAATCAATATAAGCATGAAAGTTCAAGACGTAAAGGTTTAATCTTATAAGACAATTCATTTATAAAATATTCATCATGTTTATTTTCATGAGATTTACAAGATTGGTAAACTAAATTCATTAATCTCAATAGGATAGAAAATTATTACCATTTCATACAATTGATTTCATGTGAGGGTATTCAAGTCTTTTTGTGAAAACAAGTATCATCATTTAAAATTGAAACATAAGTTTCGTAATGAAGCCGTTAAAACCAAACACATCATGATATCACGTCTATCATCAAAAGACTATCAAGAAATTCATACATAGATGTACATGTTAGGACTCTAGCTTGGAGAGTCCTAATTGAGAGGGACATTCATATAAAACTATTAGGACTCTAGCTAGGAGAGTCCTAATTGAGAGGGACATTCTGTTAGGACTCTAGCTAGGAGAGTCCTAATTGAGAGGGGCATTTATGTAGGAGGTTTTTCTTATAGAAGAATTAGGAGTTGTAAGGGAATAGGAGTCTTGAATAGGAGTCTTATTAGGAGTTGGTTAGAAGTAAGAGTCTTAAGTAGGAGTCCTATTAGGAGTTAGGGTTTAGAAGCCCTATAAATAGTCATGTATTCCTTCTCTTTTCATAAGCAATAGATGAATCTTTTCTGCAGCCTTTGAGCAGCAACTTGGAGGGAGGAACCCCTATAGAGTTCCAAGGAGGCCGATCCCCTAAAGAGATCAACCCCAAGTTTAGAATCTGTAAGGGTTCTAACACCTGGTATCAGAGCAGCGTTCTTGGCGTCTCGCTGCCCTTCCACAGCCATCCATCAACCCTCCACAACCGCCCAAAGCAATTCCCACAATTGCTTAAAAGATCGTCATCGAATTCCGCCATCATCTCCACCACCGCGGATCATCCTTTGATCTCCCCGTGAATTGCAACAGGTTATGGTTTCCTACCTTACTGCTGCTGCAATTTAGTTATCCTTATTCGAAAATCAAAAAAAAAAAAATTATTCCTATATTGCTGCATAAACTTTTCGTCACAAAGTTTTCATCTCTACGACGAAAGATATGTTGCAAAATTCCAGCCGCATAGCACCATCTATTTGATCTTGCTACTATGCTTTTTCTATCCAAATTTTTACGAAATTTTTATGACATCTTTGAAACTTCCAAACAGTGGATTTTCCTTTGGTTTCATCAAAAAATTCTCAATATAAACTGCTGATCTTTTATGTCCAATCTGCTGCACTTGAATTGCAAAATTCAAGCCGCATAGCACCATCTTTTTGATCTTGCTACTGTGCTTTTTCTATCCAAATTTCTATGAAATTTTTATGACATCTTAGACACTTCCTAACAGTGGATTTCCCTTTGGTTTCATCAAAAAATACTCAATATAAACTACTGATCTTTTATGTCCAATCTGTTGCACTTGAAAATCTATGCTGCAGAAAATTTCAGTCGCATATTGTTGCCTTAACCCATCTATTTGCAATCTTTTTTGAATGAAATTTCTTATACACTTTATAGATCATCTTGGCTTCCATCTAAGATTGATTTATTAAGAAATTAATCTCAAAAAATGATTTTGGGTTGCTGCAAATTTTCATCGTTACCCGCTGAAATTTCTCGACGAGAATTCTGCAAGCACAACTTGCACCAATTTCCTTGCTGTTATACTACCGAAATTTTCTTTATTAAATTAGATATCCTTGCTGTCATATAAACTGTAATTTTTTTATCAATTTTCTCCTCAATTTTCTAAGTTTTTGTTGGAAATTACGTCGAGAAACCGTTGTTTCTTCGACGACAATTCTACTCTTACAAGACAGCACATACTTGCTGCAACTTCCACTTATTTCTATCAAACCTTTGCTACCATCTACCACAGATCCAAAACTTTCATCTACAGCCCTAAAACTCCACCAAACCACACCCTCAAACTGCACCCAAAATAGCCACAAAACAAGCCTAAACCGCAGCCTACATCCACCAATCCACCAACCCTTTCGACCATCACTTCTCTCAACCTATACATGCCTTTAACCCAACAACAAAAGAGAGATCTTAACATCATAGATTTGGGGTTGGGGGCATATACTATGGCATCTAAGGAGGCAATCAATGCTAAATTCGAAGCCTTGGAAGCGCGAATGGAGGATAAGATTCGGACGCTCTTTACCGAACTCAGATTGGGCCGACCACTATGCCCGAAGAAATCATATCAAGGAGAGAGCTTTGCCCAATCACACCAAGCCCGAAGAGATGACTTCCAAGGGAGGAGAGGCTCTATGACCGACCCCAACTATCCATGCATGAGAGTGGACTTCCCTAGATGGGAAGAAGGAGACCCGATTGGTTGGATCTCACGCGCGTAGCGATATTTTCGGTACCACAAAATCGCAGATGCATCTATGGTGAAAATTGCAGCTATACATCTTGAAGGGGATGCTATACAGTGGTTTAAATAGTTTAAACATACTTATGGAGTCTTTTCATGGTAACAATTCAAAGAATGACTACTGATCCGCTTCAGAACAACCGATTACGAGAATATTGACGAACAACTAGCAAAGATCCGACAAACCTCCACCATTAAGGAGTACCAAACCAGGTTTGAAAGGTTATCTAATCAAAATCATGATTGGTCTCAAAAACAGCTATTGAGGACCTTCATTGAGGGCTTCAAGCCGGAGATCCGAGGAGACGTTAAAGCGCGCCAACCGTACACGCTTATGGCAGCCATCTCTTTCGCACGACATCAAGAGGAGCAATTGAATCATGAAGCTCGGAGGACTAGGGTCGCTCCTCAACCAGTAATATTGAAGCCCTCAGCCCCCCCTACTATCGACCAAGTCCCTGCACCAAAGAGGTTAACAGGAGAAGAGCTTCGGGAGCGATATGCGAAGGGGTTATGCTGGCATTGTGACGAGCCATGGAGCCGTGAGCATCGCTGTAGTAAAGGGAGACTTCTTATGATTGAACCAATAGAAGAAGAGGTCATTGGACATCCAGAAGAGAGCCTTGAACATGAAGAAGAAGATGCAGAAAAAGAGCCACAACCGACTGAAGTTACGGTACATGCACTAGCTGGCTACTCAAACCCGCAAACGATGAAAGTTGGAGGCCTTCTCAAACAACAACCGATCACTATTCTCATCGACACGGGCAGTTCTAATAACTTTCTAAATAGTAAGGTTACTATCCAGATGGCCTTACCTATTGAGAATTGCAGCAGGTTTGATGTTAAGGTCATCGACGGATGGATTTTGAATTGTGATCGTAGGCGCCCGCAGGAGAAACTATTGCTGCAGGACCAAGAGATAATTGCAGATTTCTTCCTTCTCTCTCTTGATGATCATGAGGCCATGCTCATAATTAAATGGTTGATGATATTAGGTGATATTTCTTGGAATTTTATGCAACTAATTATGAAATTTTACAGTAAGGAGAAACGGGTGATACTGAACGGGAAACGTGAGGGCGACATAACGATGATTTGCACACAACAAATGAAGAAGGTTTTGCATAAAGCATGCAGCGGCCTTTTGGTACATCTTGAGCAGCAAACTAAGGCAGATCCAATAGAATTTGAAGATCCAAACCTACTTCCTTTGCTTGCTGAATTTTCAGATATATTTGACGAACCGCACAACCTATCTCTTACCAGTCGGCATGATATTTATATAACGATTCTTTCAGGCAAACCTCCAGCAAATACTCAGCCATATCAGTATCTACATCTCCAGAAGGATAAAATAGAAAGGATTGTAAAAGAGATGCTCGAAACAGGAGTTATTCGGCCAAGTCGCAACCTCTACTCTTCACCGGTGCTACTTGTACGCAAGAAGGACGGAACATGGCGAATATACATTGATTATCGAGCTCTCAATGGCATAACCATCAAGAACAAATACCTAATTCCAATAGCAGATGAATTGTTAGATAAAAGGGAGCACAAATCTTCGCAAAGCTGGACCTTCGATCCGGGTATTATCAAATACGAGTGTTTGAAGAAGTCATACCGAAAACCGCCTTTCGAACACACAACGACCACTACGAATTTTTACTTTCTTCAACAAAAGGTGAAATATCTTGGGCATGTCATATCAGAGGAAGGTATGATGGTGGACCCCTTCAAAATCTAAGCAATGCAAAACTGGCATACCCCGAGGAACATAAAATTGCTACATGGCTTTTTGGGTTTAACAGGCTACTACCGTAAGTTCGTGAAAAACTATGGAAAGATCAGTGCACCACTTACTTCCTTATTGGAAAAAGATGTCTTCCAATGGTCGGATAGAGCCTCCACTGCCTTCGACAAACTTAAGGCAGCCATAACGACGATGCCAGCGCTAACACTACCAGATTTCAACCAACCCTTCGTTATTGAGGCCGACGCATCTGGACTCAGAATTGGAGTCATTCTCATGCAAGATAGTCGACCACTCGTATACACTAGCATGGCATTATCTCCCTCCCATCAAAATAAGTCAACATATGATAAGGAGATGCTTGCCATTGTGCGCGCAGCAACGAGGTGGAGACCCTACTTGATTGGTCGACGATTTTAAATTAAAACCGACCATAAAAGCCTCAAGTACTTTTTGGAGCGAAAGATATTATCCCCTGAGCAGCAAAAATGGGTAACAAAACTTCTTGGATTTGATTATGAAATAACTCACAAAAGGTGGAAAGAGAATGTTGTTGCAGATGCGCTTTCGCAGCTACTTGAGCAAGCTGAATTTTCGGTCGTTTTACTTCCAACCAACGACTTCCTTGAGGATATTAAGATGGAATGGCAAGAAGATTCGAAGACCAGTAAGATAAAAAAAAATTAGAGGAAGCACCAAGCTCTGTGGCTCATTACAATCGGGACTCAAAAGAATTATGCTATAAGGGACGCATTGTGCTTGTGACAAATTCTACTTGCATCTTCAAGAGCAGATTTTGGACAAAGTTATTCCATATGCAGGGTACTAAATTGAAAAGGAGTACGACATATCACCCACAAGCCAACAGCCAGACGAAAGTTTTAAATAGGTGCTTGAAGACAGGCCAAAGCCACCCACCAAATATGACTGCCCAAAGAGAACTCCAGACCCAGCCAAGTGCCATTATTGATCGACTGATCGCGACTCGATGACGACGACCCACTAATGAAGTGCTAATACAGTGGGCGAACCTACCAATAGAAGATGCCACTTGGGAGAACTATGACGACTTGAAGATCAAATTCCCAGAATTCACGAATCATCAGCCTCGAGGACAAGGCTGATTTGAAGAGGGCGGGTCTATTAGGACTCTAGTTTGGAGAGTCCTAATTGAGAGGGACATTCATGTAAAACTGTTAGGACTCTAGCTAGGAGAGTCCTAATTGAGAGGGACATTCTGTTAGGACTCTAGCTAGGAGAGTCCTAATTGAGAGGGGCATTTATGTAGGAGGTTTTTTCTTATAGAAGAATTAGGAGTTGTAAGGGAATATGAGTCTTGAATAGGAGTCATATTAGGAGTTGGTTAGAAGTAAGAGTCTTAAGTAGGAGTCATATTAGGAGTTAGGGTTTAGAAGCCCTATAAATAGCCATGTATTCCTTCTCTTTTTATAAGCAATAGATGAATCTTTTCTGCAGCCTTTGAGCAACAACTTGGAGGGAGGAACCCCTATAGAGTTCCAAGGAGGCTGATCCCCTAAAGAGATCAACCCCAAGTTTAGAATCTGTAAGGGTTCTAACAGTACATGCACTATGTCATCTTAATATGTCATGAGAATGTCATCTTAATTCATCATAAAAACGATTAGACCAAAAGCATATTAATCTAAAATGAGAGGTTCAAATCAACATTTACTTCAAAAACTCATGCATGACGTATACATATGTATGGATTAATCCTAAGCATTATCACATATCATATTATCATCCTTAATATTGCATCATTCAACATTTCAAAACATAACATGCATGAAACCTTTGTAATATACTTTTCATTATCAAATTTTTTAATTTTTCAATGATGCTACAAAGAAAAACATGATATGATTTTTGAAAAACAATTTTCTTATTTCCTATTCCTAATATCTAAATTAAGCACTCATGAAGGGCTTTAAGTAATTTCAAAATAATTCAAGAGAGTTGAGTTACTCACCTTGTAGTCGAAGCCCGTCAAAGCCCAATTCGCCATTTCGCCTTTGGAAGTTTTTGATTCATCCTTGGTTGCCTTCCTCTTCTTTGGCCTCTTCCTCCGTTCAAGTTCATTGTTTATTTTAGATTTATATTTAATAAACTTATTAAGATTTAGTGTTTGAAGTTCAAGTTCATCATTGTCCTCATCACTTGAGTCATCGCTCAAGTGGTATTCATTTGTCCGGGGTTCCAAATCCTTCCTATTCTTTGGAAGGTGATTTTGTTCATCATGTTCATCATGTGCATTGCGCACCATTTCATATGTCATCAATGAGCTGATAAGTTCTTCAAGTGGAAAAATATTTAAATCTTTTGTTTCTTATATTTGCCATTACTTTTGATTCCCAAGCTTTAGAAAGTGATCGTAAAACTGTTAGGACTCTAGCTTGGAGAGTCCTAATTGAGAGGGACATTCATGTAAAACTGTTAGGACTCTAGCTAAGAGAGTCCTAATTGAGAGGGGCATCCATTTAAAACTGTTAGGACTCTAGCTAGGAGAGTCCTAATTGAGAGGGACATTTGTTAGAACCCTTGCAGATTCTAAACTTGGGGTTGATCTCTTTAGGGGATCGGCCTCCTTGGAACTCTATAGGGGTTCCTCCCTCCAAGTTGCTGCTCAAAGGCTGCAGAAAATATTCATCTATTGCTTATCAAAAGAGAAGGAATACATGGCTATTTATAGGGCTTCTAAACCCTAACTCCTAATAGGACTCCTACTTAAGACTCCTACTTCTAACCAACTCCTAATAGGACTCCTAGTCAAGACTCCTATTCCCTTACAACTCTTAATTCTTCTCTAAGAAAACACCTCCTACATGAATGCCCCTCTCAATTAGGACTCTCCTAGCTAGAGTCCTAGCATAATGTCCCTCTCAATTAGGACTCTCCTAGCTAGAGTCCTAACAGTTTTACATGGATGTCCCTCTCAATTAGGACTCTCCAAGCTAGAGTCCTAACAGACCCGCCCTCTTCAAATCAGCCTTGTCCTCGAGGCTGATGATTCATGAATTCTAGGAATTTGATCTTCAAGTCGTCATAGTTCTCCCAAGTGGCATCTTCTATTGGTAGGTTCGCCCACTGTATTAGAACTTCATTAGTGGGTCGTCGTCGTCGAGTCACGATCCGTTGATCAATAATGACACTTTGCTGGGTCTGGAGTTCTCTTTGGGTAGTCATATTTGGTGGGTGGCTTTGGGCTGTCTCCAAGCACCTATTTACACCTGTCTCGCCGTTGATTTGTGGGTGATATGCCATACTCCTTTTCAATTTAGTACCCTGCATATAGAATAACTTGGTCCAAAATCTACTCGTGAAGATGCAAGTAGAATTTATCATAAGCACAATGCGTCCCTTATAGTGTAATTCTTTTGAGTCCCAATTGTAATGAGCCACGGAGCTTGGTGCTTCCTCCAATTTTTTTATAATCTTACTAGTCTCTGAATCTTCCTGCCATTCCATCTTAATATCCTTAAGAAAGTTGCTAGTCGGAAGTGAAATGGCTGAAACTTCAGCTTGCTCGGGTAGCTGCGAAAGCGCATCTGCAAGAACATTCTCTTTCCCCTTTTTGTAAGTTATTTCATAATCAAATCTAAGAAGTTTTGTTACCCATTTTTGCTGCTCAGGGGATGATATCTTTCGCTCCAAAAAGTACTCGAGGCTTTTATGGTCGGTTTTAATTTGAAATCGTCGACCAATCAAGTAGGGTCTCCACCTCGTTGCTGCGCGCACAATGGCAAGCATCTCCTTATCATATGTTGACTTAGTTTGATGGGAGGGAGATAATGCCTTGCTAGTGTATGTGAGTGGTGGACCATCTTGCATGAGAATGGCTCCAATTATGACTCCAGATGTGTCGGCCTCAATAATGAAGGGTCGGTTGAAATCTGGTAGCGTTAGCACCGGCGTCGTCGTCATGGCTGCCTTAAGTTTGTCGAAGGCAGCAGAGGCTCTGTCCAACCATTGGAAGACATCTTTTTCTAGTAAGGAAGTAAGTGGTGCACTGATCTTTCCATAGTTTTTCACGAACTTGCGGTAGTAGCCTGTTAAACCCAAAAAGCCATGTAGCAATTTTATGTTTCTCGAGGTCGGCCAGTTTTGCATTGCTCCAATTTTGAAGGGGTCCACTGCCACACCTTCCTCTGATATGATATGCACAAGATATTCCACCTTTTGTTGAAGAAAGCAAAAATTTGTGGTTGTTGTGTGTTCAAAAGGTGGTTTTCCATATGTCTTCTTCGCATGCTCGTATTTGATGATACCCGGATCAAAGGTCCAGCTTTGTAAAGATTTGTGCTCCATTTCATCTAGCAATTCATCTACTATTGGAATAAAGTATTTGTCCTTGATGATTATGCCATTGAGAGCTCGGTAATCAACACATATTCGCCTTGTTCCGTCCTTCTTGCGTATAAGTAGCACCGGCGAAGAGTAGAGGTTGCAACATGGCCGAATAACTCCTGTTTCGAGCATCTCTTTTATAATCCTTTCTATTTCATCCTTCTGGAGATGTGGATACTGAAATGGCTGAGCATTTGCTGAAGATTTGCCTGGAAGAATCATTATACAATGATCACGCCGACGGGTAAGAGGTAGGTTGCGCGGTTCGTCAAATATATTTGAAAATTCAGCAAGCAAAGGAAGTAGATTTGGATCTTCAAATTCTGTTGGCTCTCCCTTAGTTTGCTGCTCAAGTTGTACCAAACAGCCGCTGCATGCTTTATGCAAAACATTCTCCATTTGTTGTGTGCAAATCGTTGTTATGTTGCCCCTACATTTCCCGTGCAATGTCACCTGTTTCTCCTTACTGTAAAATTTCATAATTAGTTTCATAAAATTCCAAGAAATATCACCTAATGTCGTCAACCATTTAATTCTGAGCATGGCCTCATGATTGTTAAGAGGGAGAAGGAAGAAATCTGCAATTATCTCTTTTTTTTTGTAAGCAAAAGTAAATTGATTATGTGTAAAATTTCTACAACTAGCTTTATCTATACAAGTCATAGACAAAGCCAAGTAACTCATAGAGTGCGAATGCGATAGTTATGACTACACATGCTGTAGACTATAACTACCTGTGGGTACATTATTTGGCATCATTCCCAAGATCTTTAGCTAATAGCAAAATTAAATTTGATAAAAATATCTTTTTCTCTTCGGGTGAAGTGCTCGGTTTTGAGATCATGCTCCATACAGGATCTTGAGTCTCTAATAATCTCTTTCAAGAGTTGAGCATTGTTTGTGTGTTGACATTCAAAGATTCTATTACATCTCTCCTTCCACATCCACCAAATAGCGCATCTGAAAGTAACCTTTGCCAGTTGTGTAAGAGGCCCTTTTCTTGAGAAACATTGCATAAGGTCGCCTAGTTCTTGGTGCAAGTTTGGTTGCGGCAGTCTATTGAGTTCAAATCGCTGGAGAATCTCCTTCCATATCCATTTTGTATAATCACAAGCAAAATAGAGGTGGTCAACAGTTTCTTCTTGTTGCAAACAAAGGGAGCATCGGTTAACATGATAGATACCTCTTCTTTTCATATTGTCTATTGTAGGTAGTTTATTGAGAAGGGCCTGCCATGTACATAAGGAGTGTCTTTGTGATCCCGGTCGATCCCATGTCCAACTGCTTGGGACCCACTTGTTATTTCTTTGCCTAATTTGATTCCATGCGGATGTGGCACTAAATTTGCCATTGTCATGAGGCCAAATAAGTGTATCTGAAGAGTTGTTCCTGATTGGAATAGCTATGATAGTCGGCCAAAGTGATAACATTTCGGGAGAAATAGGATTAGGGAGACACCAAGTACCGTTAGCAATGAACTCGGAAACCTTCCAATCTTTGGGAGCCCCAAGATCTTTTCGTATTCTGTCGCCATATAATTGAAATATACTCTTCCCATTCACCCAAGGATCGTACCACATATTCGTACTAGTTCCAGAAGAGATTGCATACGAAATGTGTTTGATTAGCCAATTCCTTGCCTTTAAAATTCCTTTCCAAGCTACAGAGTGGTATGTTCTTGTTGAAATTTCCCAGATTGATTCCTTTGAAAGATACCTAGCAGAAACCCATTGTGACCATAAGGAACATTTGTTTTGCAAAAGATCCCACAATTGTTGTACCAGGCTTGCTTGATTCCAATCTCTAGTATTTCTCAAGTTTAGCCCCCCTTCATCTTTCGGTTTGCAAATGCTATCCCAATTTACCATATGCATTGCCTTATCATTTGTGCCATTCCAGAAGAAGTTCATTAATAACCGTTCAATATCTTGGAGAAGTCCAGCAGGCAAAAGAAATGCATTACACCAATATATAGAGTAGGAGTGCAATACAGAACGGATGAGTTCGAGTCGTCCTGCTTTTGATAGAAGCCTATTTTTCCAAGAAGAAATTCTATTCTTTATTTTTTGCAGGATAGGCTGACAGTGGGTTTTGTGAATGCTTGTGGATATGAGCGGGAGACCCAAATAAGGAACTGGTAGGCTTCCTTCACTAACCCCCAAAGTTTGTGCAATAAAGACCTTATCCTCAACGTAAGGGCTCATATATACTTTACTTTTGGCATGATTTAACTGAAGTCCAGAAACCATACCAAAGTCATTCATAATAGTAGCCAGGTTCTTTACTGAAGTTGGATCATTTAGGAGAAAGATAAGTAAATCATCTGCAAATGTTATATGTGATATATGAATAGAGCCAGCATTGGGTACCTTAATGCTGCCATTTAAGACTGCATGTTCCAACATACAGCTAAGTCCTTCCATCGTAATAGTAAAGAGATACGGAGAGAGTGGATCACCTTGTCGGATGCCATTCGTGCTCCCAAAAAAACCAATAGGTGAGCCATTAAAGAGTATCGAAAACTTTGGAGTTTCCAAGCAAGATTGAATCCAATTAACCCATTGCTGTGGGAAGTTCATATCGAGGAGCATCTTATGGATAAATTTCCTATTAACTGAATCAAAGGCTTTCCGTAAATCAGCTTTAAAACATATTTTTGTCCCTCTTGCTTTTGAATGCAAATCTTTGACCAAGTCATTAGCAAGCAAAATGTTATGATGTATACTTCTCCCTTTGATGAAAGCAGCTTGATTTGGGCTAATGATCTTGTGTATTACCTTTTGCATTCTATTTGCCAATACTTTGGAGATGATCTTGTAAATAAAGTTGCATAATGATATGGGTCGATAGTTCTCTAGTGAATCTGCCCCTGCATTCTTCGGGATTAAAGAAATAAAAGTACAATTCATCTCTCTAAGAATTTGACCTGAAGAGAAAAAATGTTGGCAAGCCTTGATCATATCATTTCCAATAATAGACCAAGCAGTTTGGTAAAATTCAGCTGGAAATCCATCTGGGCCTGGGCTTTTGTACTTTGGTGACTTAAAGACAACACATACAATTTCGTTGTCTGTAATTGGGGCATTGAGGATTGAAATAGCTTCCGAATCAAGTTTTCTAGTCGGCTCCACATGAATGTTATTAGTTTTCCCAGCTTGATTGAGTAAGGAATAAAAAAATTGCTCTGTGTGTGCTTTAACCTCATCTAAATTCTCAATAAGATTATCATCTTTGTCTCTGCATTTGCTGATACGGTTAACAGCCCTTCGAGTAGCAATTGAAGCATAGAAAAATTTAGTATTGGAATCTCCAAGTGTAAGCCAATGCTGTCGAGACTTCTGCTTTGCAAAGCTTTCCTCCTGTTTTAAGGCTTGCATGAAGTTATTTCTAGCTTCTGTCTCTTTGTAGATAATATTCTCATCATTTGGCTGAAGTTGCAGCTCATGTTGCAATGACATTAGTTCCTTCCTGCAAAATTGAACTGTGGTGGTAATATTGCCAAAGGTATTTGTATTCCACTCCTTTAGTGCTGCTTTACAGGCTTTGAGCTTTTGACATAAGATGTAAGGGGGGGATCCATGCATGTTAACATTCCAAGCAGATCTGATAACATCAAGAAATTGAGGATGAGTACTCCACATGTTAAAGAATCTAAACGGTTTCTTGCCTCTTGGTGTCGCTTTGTCTGCGTGTATATACATTAAAGAATGGTCAGAAAACAAAGGAGCACCATACTCAAGAAGTGAATCTAGGTAAACTGTTAACCATTCATGATTAATCAAACACCTATCAAGTCGAGCCATTATTTTTCTGTTAGCTGCACCTTGATTACTCCAGGAGAGCCAATTACCCACAGATTTCATATCAAACAAAGCTGCAGTGTCAATGTAATCATTAAAAATTTGAAGCTGGCTTTCTGAGAGTTGTCTACCCCCCTCTTTTTCATTTGTGTACCGAACAGTATTAAAGTCTCCAAGAACAATCCAAGGTATATTGAGACAGCCATTTGCAATTATCTCTTGGTCTTGCAGCAATAGTTTCTCTTGCAAGCGCCTATGATCACAATTCAAAATCCGTCCGTCGGTGACCTTAACATCAAACCTGCAGTGATTCTCGATAGGTAATGATATCCGAACAGCAAGCTTACTATTTAGGAAGTTAGTAGTACTGCCCGTGTCGATGAGAACAGTGATTGGTTGTTGTTTGAGAAGGCTTCCAATTTTCATCGTTTGCGGGTTTGAGTAGTCAGCTAGTGTATGTACCGTAACTTCGGTCGGTTGTGGCTCTTCTTCTGCATCTTCTTCTTCATGTTCAAGGCTCTCTTTTGGATGTTCAATGACCTCTTCTTCTATCGGTTCAATCATAAGAAGTCCCCCTTTACGACAGCGATGCTCACGGCTCCACGGCTCGTCACAATGCCAACATAACCCCTTCGCATATCGCTCCCGAAGCTCTTCTCCTGTTAACCTCTTTGGTGCAGGGACTTGGTCGATAGTAGGGGGAGCTGAGGGCTTCAATATTACTGGTTGAGGAGCGACCCTAGTCCTCCGAGCTTCATGGTTCAATTGCTCCTCTTGATGTCGTGCGAAAGAGATGGCTGCCATAAGCGTATAAGGTTGTCGCGCTTTAACTTCTCCTCGGATCACCGGCTTCAAGCCCTCAATGAAGGTCCTCAATAGCTGTTTTTGAGACCAATCACGAGTTTGATTAGATAACCTTTCAAACCTGGTTTGGTACTCCTGAATGGTGGAGGTTTGTTGGATCTTTGCTAGTTGTTCGTCAATATTCTCGTAATCGGTTGGTCTGAAGCGAATCAGCAGTCCTTCTTTGAATTGACGCCATGAAAGGACTCCATAAGTATGTTCAAACCAGTCAAACCACTGTATAGCATCCCCTTCAAGATGTATAGCTGCAATTTTCACCATAGATACATCCGCGGTTTTGTGGTACCGAAAATATCGCTCCGCGCACGAGATCCAACCAATCGGGTCTCCTTCTTCCCATCTAGGGAAGTCCACTCTCATGCATGGATAGTTGGGGTTGGTCATAGAGTCTACCCTCCCTTGGAAGTCATCTCTTCGGGCTTGGTGTGATTGGGCAAAGCTCTCTCCTTGATATGATTTCTTCGGGCTTAGTGGTCGGCCCAATCTGAGTTCGGTAAAGAGCGTCCGAATCTTATCCTCCATTCGCGCCTCCAAGGCTTCGAATTTAGCATTGATTGCCTCCTTAGATGCCTAGTATATAGCCCCAAATCAATTTAGTGCCACATCCGCATGGAATCAAATTAGGCAAAGAAATAACAAGTGGGTCCCAAGCAGTTGGACATGGGATCGACCGGGATCACAAAGACACTCCTTATGTACATGGCAGGCCCTTCTCAATAAACTACCTACAATAGACAATATGAAAAGAAGAGGTATCTATCATGTTAACCGATGCTCCCTTTGTTTGCAACAAGAAGAAACTGTTGACCACCTCTATTTTGCTTGTGATTATACAAAATGGATATGGAAGGAGATTCTCCAGCGATTTGAACTCAATAGACTGCCGCAACCAAACTTGCACCAAGAACTAGGCGACCTTATGCAATGTTTCTCAAGAAAAGGGCCTCTTACACAACTGGCAAATGTTACTTTCAGATGCGCTATTTGGTGGATGTGGAAGGAGAGATGTAATAGAATCTTTGAATGTCAACACACAAACAATGCTCAGCTCTTGAAAGAGATTATTAAAGACTCAAGATCCTGTATGGAGCATGATCTCAAAACCGAGCACTTCACCCGAAGAGAAAAAGATATTTTTATCAAATTTAATTTTGCTATTAGCTAAAGATCTTGGGAATGATGCCAAATAATGTACCCACAGGTAGTTATAGTCTACAGCATGTGTAGTCATAACTATCGCATTCGCACTCTATGAGTTATTTGGCTTTGTCTATGACTTGTATAGATAAAGCTAGTTGTAGAAACTTTACACATAATCAATTTACTTTTACTTACCAAAAAAAAACTTTGGGGGTTAGTGAGGGAAGCCTGCCAGTCCCTTATTTGGGTCTCCCGCTCATATCCACAGGCATTCACAAAACCCACTGTCAGCCTATCCTGCAAAAAATAAAGAATAGAATTTCTTCTTGGAAAAATAGGCTTCTATCAAAAGCAGGACGACTCGAACTCATCCGTTCTGTATTGCACTCCTACTCTATATATTGGTGTAATGCATTTCTTCTGCCTGCTGGACTTCTCCAAGATATTGAACGGTTATTAATGAACTTCTTCTTGAATGGCACAAATGATAAGGCAATGCATATGGTAAATTGGGATAGCATTTGCAAACCGAAAGATGAAGGGGGGCTAAACTTGAGAAATACTAGAGATTCGAATCAAGCATGCCTGGTACAACAATTGTGGGATCTTTTGTAAAACAAATGTTCCTTATGGTCACAATGGGTTTCTGCTAGGTATCTTTCAAAGGAATCAATCTGGGAAATTTCAACAAGAACATACCACTCTGCAGCTTGGAAAGGAATTTTTATGGCAAGGAATTGGCTAATCAAACACATTTCATATGCAATCTCTTCTGGAACTAGTACTAATATGTGGTACGATCCTTGGGTGAATGGGAAGAGTATATTTCAATTATATGGCGACAGAATACGAAAAGATCTTGGGGCTCCCAAAGATTGGAAGGTTTCCGAGTTCATTGCTAACGGTACCTGGTGTCTCCCTAATCCTATTTCTCCCGAAATGTTATCACTTTGGCCGACTATCATAGCTATTCCAATCAGGAACAACTCTTCAGATATACTTATTTGGCCTCATGACAATGGCAAATTTAGTGCCACATCCGCATGGAATCAAATTAGGCAAAGAAATAACAAGTGGGTCCCAAGCAGTTGGACATGGGATCGACCGGGATCACAAAGACACTCTTTATGTACATGGCAGGCCCTTCTCAATAAACTACCTACAATAGACAATATGAAAAGAAGAGGTATCTATCATGTTAACCGATGCTCCCTTTGTTTGCAACAAGAAGAAACTGTTGACCACCTCTATTTTGCTTGTGATTATACAAAATGGATATGGAAGGAGATTCTCCTGCGATTTGAACTCAATAGACTGCCGCAACCAAACTTGCACCAAGAACTAGGCGACCTTATGTAATGTTTCTCAAGAAAAGGGTCTCTTACACAACTGGCAAAGGTTACTTTCAGATGCGCTATTTGGTGGATGTGGAAGGAGAGATGTAATAGAATCTTTGAATGTCAACACACAAACAATGCTCAGCTCTTGAAAGAGATTATTAGAGACTCAAGATCCTGTATGGAGCATGATCTCTAAACCGAGCACTTCACCCGAAGAGAAAAAGATATTTTTATCAAATTTAATTTTGCTATTAGCTAAAGATCTTGTGAATGATGCCAAATAATGTACCCACAGGTAGTTATAGTCTACAGCATGTGTAGTCATAACTATCGCATTTGCACTCTATGAGTTACTTGGCTTTGTCTATGACTTGTATAGATAAAGCTATTTGTAGAAACTTCAATTTACTTTTACTTACCAAAAAAAAAAATACTATCGACGCTTCATAGCGGGATATTCGAAGCGGGCAACCCCACTGACGGAGCTGCAGAAGAAGGAGCAGCCTTGGAAGTGGTCTGACAAATGTGATATCGCATTCCAAGATCTGAAGGCTGCTATTCTAGAAGAACCGGTGCTCAAATTGCCGGACTATGGAGATCCCTTTGAAGTCCATATAGATGCTTCGGACTTCGCTATTGGGGGGGGTACTCAGGCAGGAAGGTCATTCGGTGGCCTACGAGAGCCGCAAATTCAACGAGACCGAGCGGCGGTATCCAGTGAATAAGAAGGAGATGATAGCAGTGATCCACTATCTACGAGTTTGGCGACACTACCTCCTCGAGTCGCGATTTGTATTGAGGACGGACAACATCGCCCTGAGCTATTTTCAAACTCAGAAGAAGCTCTCCCCAATGCAAGCAAGATGGCAAGACTTTCTGGCTGAATTTTATATGACAACGTAGTACAAGCCCGGGAAGGCGAATGTCGTGGCCGATGCGCTGAGTCGGAAAGTGGAATGCGTGTGTTAGAACCCTTGTAGATTCTAAACTTGGGGTTGATCTCTTTAGGGGATCTGCCTCCTTGGAACTCTATAGGGGTTCCTCCCTCCAAGTTGCTGCTCAAAGGCTGCAGAAAAGATTCATATATTACTTAAGAAAAGAGAAGGAATACATGGCTATTTATAGGGCTTCTAAACCCTAACTCCTAATAGGACTCCTACTTAAGACTCCTACTTCTAACCAACTCCTAACAGGACTCCTACTCAAGACTCCTATTCCCTTACAACTCCTAATTCTTCTTTAAGAAAAAACCTCCTACATGAATGCCCCTCACAATTAGGACTCTCCTAGCTAGAGTCCTAACAGAATGTCCCTCTCAATTAGGACTCTCCTAGCTAGAGTCCTAACATTTTTACATGAATGTCCCTCTCAATTAGGACTCTCCAAGCTAGAGTCCTAACAGACCCGCCCTCTTCAAATCAGCCTTGTCCTCGAGGCTGATGATTCATGAATTATGGAAATTTGATCTTCAAGTCGTCATAGTTCTCTCAAGTGGCATCTTCTTTTGCTAGGTTCGCCCACTGTATTAGCACTTCATTAGTGGGTCGTCGAGTCACGATCCGTCGATCAATAATGGCACTTGGCTGGGTCTGGAGTTCTCTTTGGGTAGTCATATTTGGTGGGTGGCTTTGGGCTCTCTCCATGCACTTGTTTAAAACTTTCGGTTGGCTGTTGGTTTGTGGGTGATATGTCGTACTCATTTTCAATTTAGTACCATGCATATAGAATAACTTTGTCCAAAATCTGCTATTGAAGATGCAAGTAGAATTTGTCAACTTACTTACCAAAAAAAAAAAGTAGAATTTGTCACAAGCACAATGCGTCCCTTATAGTGTAATTCTTTTGAGTCCCAATTGTAATGAGCCATGGGGCTTGGTGCTTCCTCCAATTTTTTTATAATCTTACTAGTATCTGAATCTTCCTGTCATTCCATCTTAATATCCTCAAGGAAGTCGCTGGTCGGAAGTGAAATGATCGAAACTTCAACTTGCTCGGGTAGTTGCGAAAGCGCATCTGCAAGAACATTCTCTTTCCCCTTTTTGTAAGTTATTTCAAAATCAAATCCAAGAAGTTTTGTTACCCATTTTTGCTGCTCGGGGGAAGATATCTTCTGCTCCAAGAGATATTTTAGGCTTTTATGGTCGGTCTTGATTTGATAGTATCGCCTGATCAAGTACAATCTCCACCTCGTTGCTGCGCGCACAATGGCGAGCATCTCCTTATCATATGTTGACATATTTTGATCGGAGGGAGATAATGTCTTGCTAGTGTATGCGAGTGGTCGACCATCTTGCATGTGAATGGCTCCAATTCTGACTCTAGATGTGTCGGCCTAAATAATGAAGGGTCGATTGAAATCTGGTAGTGTTAGCACCGGCGTCGTCGTCATGGCTGCCTTAAGTTTGTCGAAGGCAGCGGAGACTCTGTCCAACCATTGGAAGACATCCTTTTGTAGTTAGGAAGTAAGTGGTGCACTGATCTTTCCATAGTTTTTCACGAACTTACGGTAGTAGCCTGTTAAACCCAAAAAGCCATGTAGCAATTTTATGTTTCTCGAGGTCGGCCAGTTTTGCATTGCTCCAATTTTGAAGGGGTCCACTGCCACACCTTCCTCTGATATGATATGCCCAAGATATTCCACCTTTCGTTGAAGAAAGCAAAAATTCGTGGTTGTTGTGTGTTCAAAAAGTGGTTTTTCGTATGTCTTCTTCGCATGCTCGTATTTGATGATACCCGGATCAAAGGTCCAGCTTTGTAAAGATTTGTGCTCCTTTTCATCTAGCAATTCATCTACTATTGGAATAAAGTATTTGTCCTTGATGATTATGCCATTGAGAGCTCGGTAATCAACACATATTCGCCTTGTTCCGTCCTTCTTGCGTACAAGTAGCACCAGCGAAGAGTAGAGGTTGCAACTTGGCCGAATAACTCCTGTTTCGAGCATATCTTTTATAATCCTTTATATTTCATCCTTTTGGAGATGTGGATACTGATATGGCTGAGCATTTGCTGAAGATTTGCCTGGAAGAATCATTATACAATGATCATGCCGATAGGTAAGAGGTAGGTTGCGCGGTTCGTCAAATATATTTGAAAATTCAGCAAGCAAAGGAAGTAGATTTGGATCTTCAAATTCTGTTGGCTCTCCCTTAGTTTGCTGCTCAAGTTGTACCAAAAAGCCGCTGCATGCTTTATGCAAAACATTCTCCATTTGTTGTGTGCAAATCATTGTTATATCGCCCCCACGTTTCCCGTGCAATGTCACCTGTTTCTCCTTACTGTAAAATTTCATAATTAGTTTCATAAAATTCCAAGAAATATCACCTTATGTCGTCAACCATTTAATTCTGAGCATGGCCTCATGATTGTTAAGAGGGAGAAGGAAGAAATCTGCAATTATCTCTTGGTCCTACAGTAATAGTTTCTCTTGCAAGCGCCTATGATCACAATTCAAAATCCGTCCGTCGGTGACCTTAACATCAAACCTGTAGCGATTCTCGATAGGTAATGATATCCAAACAGCAACCTTACTGTTTAGGAAGTTATTAGTGCTGCCCGTGTCGATGAGAACAGTGATCGGTTGTTGTTTGAGAAGGCCTCCAACTTTCATCGTTTGCGGGTTTGAGTAGCCAGCTAGTGTATGTACCGTAACTTTGGTCGGTTGTGGCTCTTCTTCTGCATCATTTTCTTCATGTTCAAGGCTCTCTTCTGAATGTTCAATGACCTCTTCTTCTATCTGTTCAATCATAAGAAGTCCTCCTTTACTACAGTGATGCTCACGGCTCCATGGCTCGTCACAATGCCAACATAACCCCTTCGCATATCACTCCCAAAGCTCTTATCTTGTTAACCTCTTTGGTGTAGGGACTAGGTCAATAGTAGGGGGGGCTGAGGGCTTCAATATCACTGGTTGAGGAGCGACCCGAGTCCTCCGAGCTTCATGGTTCAATTGCTCCTCTTGATGTCGTGCGAAAGAGATGGCTGCCATAAGCGTATACAGTTGTCGCACTTTAACGTCTCCTTGGATCTCCGGCTTTAAGCCCTCAATGAAGGTCTTCAATAGCTGTTTTTGAGACCAATCATGAGTTTGATTAGATAACCTTTCAAACCTGGTTTGGTACTCCTGAATGGTGGAAGTTTGTCGGATCTTTGCTAGTTGTTCATCAATATTCTCATAATCGGTTGGTTTGAAGCGAATCAGCAGTCCTTCTTTGAATTGTCGCCATGAAAGGACTCCATAAGTATGTTCAAACCAGTCAAACCACTGTATAGCATCCCCTTCAAGATGTATAGCTGCAATTTTCACCATAAATACATCCGCGGTTTTGTGGTACCGAAAATATCGCTCCGCGCGCGAGATCCAACCAATCGGGTCTCCTTCCCATCTAGGGAAGTCCACTCTCATGCATGGATAGTTGGGGTTGGTCATAGAGCCTACCCTCCCTTGGAAGTCATTTCTTCGGGCTTGGTGTGATTGGGCAAATCTCTCTCCTTGATATGATTTCTTCGGTCTTAGTGGTCGGCCCAATATGAGTTCGGTAAAGAGCATCCGAATCTTATCCTCTATTCGCGCCTCCAAGGCTTCGAATTTAGCATTGATTACCTCCTTAGATGCCATAATATATGCCTCTAAATCTATGATGTTAAGATCTCTCTTTTGTTGTTAGGTTAAAGGCATGTATACGTTGAGAGAAGTGATGGTCAAAAGGGTTGGTGGATGTAGGCTATGATTTAGGCTTGTTTTGTGGCAGTTTTGGGTGCAGTTTGAGGGTGTGGTTTAGTAGAGTTTTAGGGCTGTGGTTGAAAGTTTTGGATCTGTGGTAGATGGTAGCAAAGGTTTGACAGAAATCCGTAGAAGTTGCAGCAAGTATGTGCTGTCTTGTAAGAGTAGAATTGTCGTCTAAGAAACAACGGTTTCTCGACGTAATTTTCACAAAAAACTTGAGAGAATTGAGGAGGGAATTGATAGCAAAATCATAGTTATATGACAGCAAGGATATCTAATTTAATCAAGAAAATTTCGGCAGTATAACAGCAAGGAAATTGGTGCAAGTTGCAATTGCAGAATTATCGTCGAAAAATTTCAGCGGGTTACGATGAAAATTTGCAGCAACATAAAATCATTTTTAGAGATGAATTTCTTTATAAATCAATCTTAGATGGAAGCCAAGATGATCTATGAAGTGTATAAAAAATTTCATTCAAAAAAGATTGCAAATAGATGGGTTAAGGCAACGATATGCAGCTGAAATTTTCTGCAGCATAGATTTTCAAGTGCAGCAGATTGGACATAAAAGATCAGTAGTTTATATTGAGAATTTTTCGATGAAACCAAAGGGAAATCTACTGCTAGGAAGTGTCAAAGATGTCATAAAAATTTCGTACAAATTTGGATAGAAAAAGCACAGTAGCAAGATCAAACAGATGGTGCTATGCTGCTTGAATTCTGCAATTCAAGTGCAGCAGATTGGACATAAAAGATCAGTAGTTTATATTGAGAATTTTTTGATGAAACCAAAGGGAAATCCACTGTTAAGAAGTGTCAAAGATGTCATAAAAATTTCGTGGAAATTTGGATAGAAAAAGCACAATAGCAAGATCAAACAGATGGTGCTATGCGGCTGGAATTCTGCAATGTATCTTTCGTCGTAGAGATGAAAACTTTGTGACGAAAAGTTTATGCAGCAATATAGGAACGATTTTTTTTTTTTTTTGGTTTTTCGAATAAGGATAACTAAATTGCAGCAGCAGTAATGTAGGAAACTAGAACTGTTGGAATTCACGGGGAGATCAAAGGATGATCCGTGGTGGTGGAGATGATGACGGAATTCGGAGACGATCTTTTAAGCAATTGTGGGAATTGCTTTGGATGGTTGTAGAGGGTTGATGGATGGCTGTGGAAGGGCAGCGAGACGCCAAGAACGTTGCTCTGATACCAGGTGTTAGAACCCTTGCAGATTATAAACTTGGGGTTGATCTCTTTAGGGGATCGGCCTCCTTGAAACTCTATAGGGGTTCCTCCCTCCAAGTTGCTGCTCAAAGGCTGCAGAAAAGATTCATCTATTGCTTAAGAAAAGAGAAGGAATACATGGCTATTTATAGGGCTTCTAAACCCTAACTCCTAATAGGACTCCTACTTAAGACTCTTACTTCTAACCAACTCCTAATAGGACTCCTACTCAAGACTCCTATTCCCTTACAACTCCTAATTCTTCTCTAAGAAAAAACCTCCTACATGAATGCCCCTCTCAATTAGGACTCTCCTAGCTAGAGTCCTAATAGTTTTACATGAATGTCCCTCTCAATTAGGACTCTCCAAGCTAGAGTCCTAACAAATGTCTTTGTGATCTCGGTCGATCCCATGTCCAACTGCTTGAGACCCACTTGTTATTTCTTTGCCTAATTTGATTCCATGCAGATGTGGCACTAAATTTGCCAGTGTCATGAGGCCAAATAAGTATATCCGAAGAGTTGTTCCTGATTGGAATAGCTATAATAGTCGGCCAAAGTGATAACATTTCGGGAGAAATAGGATTAGGGAGACACCAGGTACCGTTAGCAATGAACTCGGAAACCTTCCAATCTTCGGAAACCTTCTAACCAACTCCTAATAGGACTCCTACTCAAGACTCCTATTTCCTTACAACTCCTAATTCTTTTCTAAGAAAAAACCTCCTACATGAATGCCCCTCACAATTAGGACTCTCCTAGCTAGAGTCCTAACGGAATGTCCCTCTCAATTAGGACTCTCCTAGCTAGAGTCCTAACATTTTTACATGAATGTCCCTCTCAATTATGACTCTCCATGCTAGAGTCCTAACTGCGTGAATGCCATACAACCGGAGGGCAGAGGCCAAGCAAGTCAGTTGCACTCCAAATTCCTTTCTCGAATCATGGATTGACTGTATAGTGATCCCTAGGCAGCTATCCTAATGTAGCTCATCAAAGAAGGCAAGGCACGACGATTTTGGGTCCAGGAGGGACTTGTTTACACAAAAGGGTTTATGTTCCCTGAGTGGACAATTTAAGGCGTGAGCTCTTAAAAGAGTGTCACGATTCCCGAGGGCCTTCTACTGGCCGAAGATGGGGACTGATGTGGAGGAATATATTCGAACATGCCTTACTTGCCAACAAGACAAGGTGGAGCAGCGGAAGCCGATGGGACTTTTGGAGCCGTTGCCCGTGTTAGGATCAAGAGCACTAAGAGGGGGGGTGAATTAGTGCAGCGGAAATCTTTCAACGATAAAAAAAATGTTCGAATAATAAAAACGATTTCGGTGTGAAAGCTGATTCTAATATTACTTTAACTTAAGATCAAGCGAGATGACGTTAAAGTCAATCTATTAAGGCAGTTTGCAGTTATGATGAAAACTAGAATATAAGCGCAAACTGAAATATGACGTTCGTACGATAAAAGCGATTTCGGTGTGAAAGCCGATTCGTAAACCACTTTAACTTGAGATGAAGCAAGATGTAGTTAAAGCAAGGATATAAAGGCAGTTTGCAGTAATGATGGAAATAAGAACGTAAGCGCAAACTGAAATATTATGTTCGTACGATAAAACTGATTTGCGCCTAAACGCCGATTCGGAAAGCACTGAACTTTGAAACACGTTCGTAAAACCACAGAAGGCAGTAAGCTATTGAGGAGTTTGCAGTAAAGATAAGATGCTCAAAGTAAATACAAACCGAGATTTAGAGTGGTTCGGTCAATCTTGACCTACTCCACTTTTGGCTTCCTCCATCGACGAGGTCACCGACGTCAACTAGAGGCCTTCCTTCAATAGGCGAAGGCCAACCATCCTTTTACAGTTTTACTCTTTTTGACGGGCTTAGGAGACAACCCTTACAGACTTTTCTCTCCTCTCTTTAAAGCTCAGAACTTGGAAGAAAAGAGGGAGAAGAACTTTTGGCCTTTACAACAATTTTGAGCACTAAAAATCACAGAACAAGATCAAGATTTTGGTGTATTTTCAGTGCTCCTTCAGTGCTGAATGGGTGGGGTATTTATAGGCCCCAACCCAGTTCAAATTTGGAGCTCAAAACTGTCAATTCCCGGAATTCCGGGATCTGGCGGGTGCACCTCCTGACTGGAGCGGTTGCACCGCCTAGCAGAGCTCAAAGACTAAGTCTCTGGGCGGTGCCACCTCTTGTCAGGGGCGGTTGCACCTCCTGCCAGAGCTTGAAGAACAAGCTCAGGTGGTGCCACCTCCTGATTGAGGCGGTTGCACCTCCTGCCAAAGCTCGAAGACCGAGCTTAGGCGATGCCACCTCTTGTCAGGGGAGGTTGCACCGCCCAGTCTCGCTCGGAGACTGAGCCCAGGCAGTGCCACCTCTTGGCTGGGGCGGTTCAACCGCCTGGCAGAAATCAGGGTCCGAATGGGTTGATCCATTCGGCCCAATTTGGGTTTTTCAAGGGCCCAATTGCCCCAAGATTAAGTTAATGGGATCACCTCCCATTTCCAACTTAATCATTGTGCTAACTATGATATTCCAGATCTAGGGCGACCACTGTAGCGGTGGCCAGATCTAGGGCGACCACAGTAGCGGCGACAACACTGTAGCGGCGGCCAGATCTCCCTAGGGCGATCTGACTCCTACAGCATCGGCTTTCTCCCACGGGCGACGGGCGACGACACTGTAGCGGAGATCTGATTTCCTGCAGCATCGGCTGTTTCCCAAGGGCGACGGTACTGTAGCGGCGACGACGACACTGTAGCAGCGACGGTACTGTAGCGACGACGACACTATAGCGGCGACGAGATCTCCCTAGGGCGATCTGACTCCTGCAGCGTTGGCTTTCTCCCACGGGCGACTATACTATAGCAACGATTTGATCTCCCTTACTGTAGTGGTGATCGGATCTCCTGCAGCGTCGGCTTCTAGTGGCGACCAGATCTCTCTAGGGCGACAGTACTGTATCGGCGATCTGATATACTGCGACGGTGGCTTTTCCCTATGGAGACGATTCTATAGCCGCGACCAGAAGAGGGATCAAACATGGCAGCGACGGCCCCTAGGGCTGGCGACGGTGGCGGGAGGGTTGATACGATGGTAAGACTCCCTACCGTTACCCCTCAATTGGCTCCTCCATATCCTCTCCAGAGAGAAACTCCTTCGATGAAACAGCATCGAAGTAGGTCGCGCTCTAGATTGCGGCAGCCTGCCCTCATTTCCAGTGACCCTAGGCCTTGGACTAGCCTCTTCAAGGCTCCGGTTGGAAGTCCGGATCTAAGCTTGGAATTCTTTACTCCAGAAGTTCAGGCTGATAAGAAGATTGCTGTATACGAGACTGCTGATTCAGCAGAGCTTATTGAGACATGGTCTATGGCGATTGTTGGCTATGTGGTAGGTCTCAAAACATCTTATTTCCCACTATCATCATTTATCAAAACTCGATGGGGAATATCGTCATTTGATCTTCATATGCTGGAGAACGGATTCTTTATTTGCAAGCTATACTCTGAAGAAGATTTACAACGGGTCCTCGAAGGATTCTGGACTATTCGCGGCCATCCAATGATTCTACGACGCTGGTCTCCTGATGTCCGTTTGGAGTTAGATAGCCTACAGTCTATTCCATTATGGGTATCCTTTCAAGGTCTTCCTCTACATCTTTGGAGTCGACGTTTTATTGCAAAGTTATGCAGCACTCTGGGACAGCCACTCTACATCGACAAAGCAACAGCTGCTCAGACGAGATTAGCATTTGCACGAGCATGTGTACTGGTTTCTTCCGACGAAGATCTTCCAAATGAGGTTTTCTATCGTGATCTTGACGGGAACACTCGGAAGGTACATGTCTCATATTCCTGGAAGCCACAACGATGTCAGCATTGTTTATCTTTTGGTCATGCAAATGGAGCTTGTCAGCAAACTCCAAAACAAATCAAAAAAGTCTATCGACCACGTCAAGCACCTCAGCAACAAAGCGAGTCTTCTCTAATGGCAGTAGCACCGATGGTGGCGAAGACTATTGAGCATTCCGACTCGCAAGGACAGCACCGCGGACAGAAAGACAAATCCAAAACTATATCTCTTCCTATAATGTCGGAGCCTTCCACAACAGAGGTTTCCGTTGGTACTAGTGGACATGAGAAACATAAGTCAGGAACTTCATCTCTTCCAATATCATTGGATCCGTCCACAATAACTCAACAAACTCATGCCCAAACAAATCTTGCCAGCAAGGATATTCTTCCTCAACAAACTCAGGCCACAACAAACATCGTCAACAAGGATATTCTATCTCTTTTGCAAAACAAATGTTCCTTATGGTCACAATGGGTTTCTGCTAGGTATCTTTCAAAGGAATCAATCTGGGAAATTTCAACAAGAACATACCACTCTGCAGCTTGGAAAGGAATTTTAAAGGCAAGGAATTGGCTAATCAAACACATTTCGTATGCAATCTCTTCTGGAACTAGTACTAATATGTGGTACGATCCTTGGGTGAATGGGAAGAGTATATTTCAATTATATGGCGACAGAATACGAAAAGATCTTGGGGCTCCCAAAGATTGGAAGGTTTCCGAGTTCATTGCTAACGGTACTTGGTGTCTCCCTAATCCTATTTCTCCCGAAATGTTATCACTTTGGCCGACTATCATAGCTATTCCAATCAGGAACAACTCTTCAGATACACTTATTTGGCCTCATGACAATGGCAAATTTAGTGCCACATCCGCATGGAATCAAATTAGGCAAAGAAATAACAAGTGGGTCCCAAGCAGTTGGACATGGGATCGACCGGGATCACAAAGACACTCCTTATGTACATGGCAGGCCCTTCTCAATAAACTACCTACAATAGACAATATGAAAAGAAGAGGTATCTATCATGTTAACCGATGCTCCCTTTGTTTGCAACAAGAAGAAACTGTTGACCACCTCTATTTTGCTTGTGATTATACAAAATGGATATGGAAGGAGATTCTCCAGCGATTTGAACTCAATAGACTGCCGCAACCAAACTTGCAACAAGAACTAGGCGACCTTATGCAATGTTTCTCAAGAAAAGGGCCTCTTACACAACTGGCAAAGGTTACTTTCAGATGCGCTATTTGGTGGATGTGGAAGGAGAGATGTAATAGAATCTTTGAATGTCAACACACAAACAATGCTCAGCTCTTGAAAGAGATTATTAGAGACTCAAGATCCTGTATGGAGCATGATCTCAAAACCGAGCACTTCACCCGAAGAGAAAAAGATATTTTTATCAAATTTAATTTTGCTATTATCTAAAGATCTTGGGAATGATGCCAAATAATGTACCCACAGGTAGTTATAGTCTACAGCATGTGTAGTCATAACTATCGCATTCGCACTCTATGAGTTACTTGGCTTTGTCTATGACTTGTATAGATAAAGCTAGTTGTAGAAACTTTACACATAATCAATTTACTTTTACTTACCAAAAAAGGATATTCTATCTCAACAAACTCATGCCCCAACAAACCTCTCTAGCCAGGCTACTCCAACAAGTACTATCCAGGATATTGTGCTGCAACAATCTTATCGTGCATCAACAAACCCTGCCAATCAAGACCACATGATTCAAGGTATTTTAAAGTTTAAAAATCTGCAAGCTGTAGATGAAGTGGATAAATATAGGAATAAAGCCATAAAAGGTAAGGATATTGTGCGGGAGGAAAATACAAATCCGAAGGATAAGACAAAGGATGGTACAGCCCATCCAAAGTCGTAAGATGAATACCTTACCACCTTTTCATTTCTTTATTACTGATGAAGATAACATGTTGGAATGTTCGCGGACTTAATAAGCCGGAGAAATGTCGGGAGCTCAACAGAATAATCAAGTCTGCCGCATGTGATATTGTTATTCTAGTAGAAACGAAAATTAAACAATCGCGCATTCAAGCTCAAAAGAATTTAATATGGCCGGACGCAGAACTGTTTACCAATGACTCAAATGAAACTTTTGGTAGAATATGGGTCTTATGGCATCCTAACTCTATTAATGCTTGGTTTATTTCTGCTACTGATCAATTCATTCATCTTAAGGTAGAGGACAAAAAGAATGGCTGTCAATTCAATTTCACTGGTATATATGCTTCAAATAGTATGCAAGAAAGAAATACTCTTTGGTTTCACCTGACTAATATTCCAAATGGCTGTCTCAATGTACCTTGGATTGTTCTTGAAGACTTTAATACTGTTCGGTACACAAATGAAAAAGAGGGGGGTAGACAACTTTCAGAAAGCCAGCTTCAAAGTTTTAATGATTACATTGACACTGCAGCTTTGTTTGATATGAAATCTGTGGGTAATTGGCTCTCCTGGAGTAATCAAGGTGCAGCTAACAGAAAAATAATGGCTCGACTTGATAGGTGTTTGATTAATCATGAATGGTTTACAGTTTACCCAGATTCACTTCTTGAGTATGGTGCTCCTTTGTTTTCTGACCATTCTTTAATGTATATACACGCAGACAAAGCGACACCAAGAGGCAAGAAACCGTTTAGATTCTTTAACATGTGGAGTACTCATCCTCAATTTCTTGATGTTATCAGATCTGCTTGGAATGTTAACGTGCATGGATCCCCCCCTTACATCTTATGTCAAAAGCTCAAAGCCTGTAAAGCAGCACTAAAGGAGTGGAATAAAAATACCTTTGGCAATATTACCACCACAGTTCAATTTTGCAGGAAGGAACTAATGTCATTGCAACATGAGCTGCAACTTCAGCCAAATGTTGAGAATATTATCTACAAAGAGACAGAAGCTAGAAATAACTTCATGCAAGCCTTAAAACAGGAGGAAAGCTTTGCAAAGCAGAAGTCTCGACAGCATTGGCTTACACTAGGAGATTCCAATACTAAATTTTTCTATGCTTCAATTGCTACTCGAAGGGCTATTAACCGTATCAGCAAATGCAGAGACAAAGACGATAATCTTATTGAGAATTTAGATGAGGTTAAAGCACACACAGAGCAATTTTTTTATTCCTTACTCAATCAAGCTGGGAAAACTAATAACATTCATGTGGAGCCGACTAGAAAACTTGATTCGGAAGCTATTTCAATCCTCAATGCCCCAATTACAGACGACGAAATTGTATGTGTTGTCTTTAAGTCACCAAAGCACAAAAGCCCAGGTCCAGATGGATTTCCAACTGAATTTTACCAAACTGCTTGGTCTATTATTGGAAATGATGTGATCAAGGCTTGCCAACATTTTTTCTCTTCAGGCCAAATTCTTAGAGAGATGAATTGTACTTTTATTTCTTTAATCCCGAAGAATGCAGGGGCAGATTCACTAGAGAACTATCGACCCATATCATTATGCAACTTTATTTACAAGATCATCTCCAAAGTATTGGCAAATAGAATGCAAAAGGTAATACACAAGATCATTAGCCCAAATCAAGCTGCTTTCATCAAAGGGAGAAGTATACATCATAACATTTTGCTTGCTAATGACTTGGTCAAAGATTTGCATTCAAAAGCAAGAGGGACAAAAATATGTTTTAAAGCTGATTTACGGAAAGCCTTTGATTCAGTTAATAGGAAATTTATCTATAAGATGCTTCTCGATATGAACTTCCCACAGCAATGGGTTAATTGGATTCAATCTTGCCTGGAAACTCCAAAGTTTTCGACACTCTTTAATGGCTCACCTATTGGTTTTTTTGGGAGTACGAATGGCATCCGACAAGGTGATCCACTCTCTCCGTATCTCTTTACTATTGCGATGGAAGGACTTAGCTGTATGTTGGAACATGCAGTCTTAAATGGCAGCATTAAGGTACCCAATGCTGGCTCTATTCGTATATCACATATAACATTTGCAGATGATTTACTTATCTTCCTCCTAAATGATCCAACTTCTGTAAAAAACCTGGCTACTTTTATGAATGACTTTAGTATGGTTTCTGGACTTCAGTTAAATCATGCGAAAAGTAAAGTATTTATTGCGTTGAGGATAAGGTCTTTATTGCACAAACTTTGGGGGTTAGTGAAGGAAGCCTGCCAGTTCCTTATTTGGGTCTCCCGCTCATATCTACAGGCATTCACAAAACCCACTGTCAGCCTATCCTGCAAAAAATAAAGAATAGAATTTCTTCTTGGAAAAATAGGCTTCTATCAAAAGCAGGACGACTCGAACTCATCCGTTCTATATTGCACTCCTACTCTATATATTTGTGTAATGTATTTCTTTTGCCTGCTGGACTTCTCCAAGATATTGAACGGTTATTAATGAACTTCTTCTGGAATGACACAAATGATAAGGCAATGCATATGGTAAATTGGGATAGCATTTGCAAACCGAAAGATGAAGGGGGGCTAAACTTGAGAAATACTAGAGATTGGAATCAAGCAAGCCTGGTACAACAATTGTGGGATCTTTTGCAAAACAAATGTTCCTTATGGTCACAATGGGTTTCTGCTAGGTATCTTTCAAAGGAATCAATCTGGAAAATTTCAACAAGAACATACCACTCTGCAGCTTGGAAAGGAATTTTAAAGGCAAGGAATGTATTTGATTACGAAATGTATTTCTAGCTTGCATGAAGTTATTTCTAGCTTCTGTCTCTTTGTAGATAATATTCTTATCATTTGGCTGAAGTTGCAGCTCATGTTACAATGACATTAGTTCCTTTCTGTAAAATTGAACTGTGGTGGTAATATTGCCAAAGGTATTTGAATTCCACTCCTTTAGTGCTGCTTTACAGGCTTTGAGCTTTTGACATAAGATGTAAGGGGGGGATCCATGCACGTTAACATTCTAAGCAGATCTGATAACATCAAGAAATTGAGGATGAGTACTCCACATGTTAAAGAATCTAAACGGTTTCTTGCCTCTTGGTGTCGCTTTGTCTGCGTGTATATACATTAAAGAATGGTCAGAAAACATAGGAGCACCATACTCAAGAAGTGAATATGGGTAAACTGTTAACCATTCATGATTAATCAAACACCTATCAAGTCGAGCCATTATTTTTCTGTTAGCTGCACCTTGATTACTCCAGGAGAGCCAATTACCCACAGATTTCATATCAAACAAAGCTGCAGTGTCAATGTAATCATTAAAACTTTGAAGCTGGCTTTCTGAAAGTTGTCTACCCCCCTCTTTTTCATTTGTGTACCGAACAGTATTAAAGTCTCCAAGAACAATCCAAGGTACATTGAGACAACCATTTGCAATATTAGTCAGGTCAAACCAAAGAGTATTTCTTTCTTGCATACTATTTGAAGCATATATACCAGTGAAATTGAATTGACAGCCATTCTTTTTGTCCTATACCAGTGGTACGATCCGTGGGTGAATGGGAAAAGTATATTTCAATTATATGGTGACAAAATACGAAAAGATCTTGGGGCTCCCAAAGATTAGAAGGTTTCCGAGTTCATTGCTAACGGTACCTGGTGTCTCCCTAATCCTATTTCTCCCGAAATGTTATCACTTTGGCCGACTATCATAGCTATTCCAATCAGGAACAACTCTTCAGATATACTTATTTGGCCTCATGACAATGGCAAATTTAGTGCCACATCCGCATGGAATCAAATTAGGCAAAGAAATAACAAGTGGGTCCCAAGCAGTTGGACATGGGATCGACCGGGATCACAAAGACACTCCTTATGTACATGGCAGGCCCTTCTAAATAAACTACCTACAATAGATAATATTAAGAGAAGAGGTATCTATCATGTTAACCGATGCTCCCTGTGTTTGCAACAAGAAGAAACTATTGACCACCTCTATTTTGCTTATGGATATGGAAGGAGATTTTCCAGCGATTTGAACTCAATAGGCTGCCGCAACCAAACTTGCATCAAGAATTAAGCGACCTCATACAAAGTTTCTCAAGAAAAGGACCTCTTACACAATTGGCAAAGGTTACTTTCAGATGTGCTATTTGGTGGATGTGGAAGGAGAGATGTAGCAGAATCTTTCTGTGTCAACACACAAACAATGCTCAGCTCTTGATAGAGATTATTAGAGACTCAAGATCATGCATGGAGCATAATCTCAAAATAGAGCACTTTACACGAAGAGAAAGAGATATTTTTGTCAAATTCAATTTTACTGTTAGCTAAAGATCTTGGCAATGATGTTAAATGCTGTAACCACTGGTAGTCTTGTGTTAGGACTCTAGCTTGGAGAGTCCTAATTGAGAGGGACATTCATGTAAAACTGTTAGGACTCTAGCTAGGAGAGTCCTAATTGAGAGGGACATTCTGTTAGGACTCTAGCTAGGAGAGTCCTAATTGAGAGGGGCATTCATGTAGGAGGTGTTTTCTTAGAGAAGAATTAGGAGTTGTAAGGGAATAGGAGTCTTGACTAAGAGTGCTATTAGGAGTTGGTTAGAAGTAAGAGTCTTAAGTAGGAGTCCTATTAGGAGTTAGGGTTTAGAAGCCCTATAAATAGCCATGTATTCCTTCTCTTTTCATAAGCAATAGATGAATCTTTTCTGCAGCTTTTGAGCAGCAACTTGGAGGGAGGAACCCCTATAGAGTTCCAAAGAGGCCGATCCCCTAAAGAGATCAACCCCAAGTTTAGAATCTGCAAGGGATCTAACACCTGGTATCAGAGCAGTGTTCTTGGCGTCTCGCTGCCCTTCCACAGCCATCCATCAACCCTCTACAATCATCCAAAACAATTCCCACAATTGCTTAAAAGATCGTCACCGAATTCCGTCATCATCTCCACCACCACGGATCATCCTTTGATCTCCCCGTGAATTGCAACAGGTTCTGGTTTCCTACCTTACTGCTGCTGCAATTTAGTTATCCTTATTCGAAAATCCAAAAAAAAAAAAAAAATCGTTCCTATATTGCTGCATAAACTTTTCGTCACAAAGTTTTCATCTCTACGACGAAAGATACATTGCAGAATTCCAGCCGCATAGCACCATCTGTTTGATCTTGCTACTGTGCTTTTTCTATCCAAATTTCTACAAAATTTTTATGACATCTTTGACACTTCTTAACAGTGAATTTCCCTTTGGTTTCATCAAAAAATTCTCAATATAAACTACTGATCTTTTATGTCCAATCTGCTGCACTTGAATTGCAGAATTCAAGCCGCATAGCACCATTTGTTTGATCTTGCTACTGTGCTTTTTCTATCCAAATTTCTACGAAATTTTATGACATCTTTGACACTTCCTAACAGTACATTTCCCTTTGGTTTCATCAAAAAATTCTCAATATAAACTACAGATCTTTTATGTCCAATCTACTGCACTTGAAAATCTATGCTGCAGAAAATTTCAGCTGCATATTGTTGCCTTAACCCATCTATTTGCAATCTTTTTTGAATGAAATTTCTTATACACTTCATAGATCATCTTGGCTTCCATCTAAGATTGATCTATAAAGAAATTCATCTCTAAAAACGATTTTATGTTGCTGCAAATTTTCATCGTAACCCGCTGAAATTTTTCGACGATAATTCTGCAATTGCAACTTGCACCAATTTCCTTGCTGTTATACTACCGAAATTTTCTTGATTAAATTAGATATCCTTGCTGTCATATAAACTGTGATTTTTCTATCAATTCTCTCCTCAATTCTCTCAAGTTTTTGGTGGAAATTACGTCGAGAAACCGTTGTTTCTTCGACGACAATTCTACTCTTACAAGATAGCACATACTTGCTGCAACTTCCACGGATTTCTGTCAAACCTTTGCTACCATCTACCACAGATCCAAAACTTTCAACCACAGCCCTAAAACTCTACCAAACCATACCCTCAAACTGCACCCAAAATAGCCACAAAACAAGCCTAAACCGTATCCTACATCCACCGATCTACCAACCCTTTCGACAACACCTCTCTCAACCAATACATGCCTTTAACCCGACAACAAAAGAGAGATCTTAACATTATAGATTTGGCGGCATATACTATGGCATCTGAGGAGGTAATCAATGCTAAATTCGAAGCCTTCGAGGCACGAATGGAGGATAAGATTCGGACGCTCTTTACCGAACTCAGATTGGGCCGACCACAAAGCACGAAGAAATCACATCAAGGAGAGAGCTATGCCCAATCGCACCAAGCCCAAAGATATGACTTCCAAGAGAGGGGAAGCTCTATGACTGACCTCAACTATCCATGCATGAGAGTGGACTTCCCTAGATGGGAAGAAGTAGACCCGATTGGTTGGATCTCGCGCGCGGAGCGATATTTTCAGTACCACAAAACCGCGGATGCATCTATGGTGAAAATTGTAGCTATACATCTTGAAGGGGACGCTATACAGTGGTTTGAACAGTTTAAACATACTTATGGAGTCCTTTCATGGCAACAATTCAAAGAAGGACTGCTGATCCGCTTCAGACCAACCGATTACGAGAATATTGATGAACAACTAGCAAAGATCCGACAAACCTCCACCGTTCAGGAGTACCAAACCAGGTTTGATACCGAGGAGGGTAAAAATGCAGAATGGATGTCGATAGAAAACCGATATAACAGTTGTTCAGATAGAAAATGTCACAGAAGGCAAGGAACACACTTTTGAAGAAACTTCGATAAAACGATATATAGCTCACCACCAAGTTTAAAAATCAAAAGGGATACAGAAGATCACCACCCTAATGATAATAAACAAGGATACAAAACTGAAAGCGAAAGACTCACCACTCAAGGACGCATCCAAGAGATACAGAGTTCAAAAGAGCACTCCAAGAGAGCTTCTGCCAATATCCTCAGTTTTCTAAAAGTCCTTTCTAAGTCCTAAACACCAAAATAAATACTAGTGCATGAAACAACCCTTCATGCATAGGGAATTTCGAAATTAAGTGTTTACAGCTGCTAACCAACTATTTTAATGCCCTCATTGGTAATGAAGAAATGTTCACAACTGCCAACCAACTCCTTTAATGCATTCCTTTATCTTGAAGAAAAGCATCTTGAAACAGCTTTAACTTTGTGCAGAGAATATGCTGATGAGCTGTCATTTTTTTAGTGTGCTGAGATAAAGATTATGAGGCATCATTATTGACTGAAAAAGATACTAGATCATAATCAAGGCTCATATAATCAGATTGTAGTAAATTAGACACTCCCGTGTCAATCTCCCCCGGTTGAATGAGACTTGTCCTCAAGTCTTCGTTTGATTCATCAACATGATTATAAAAAGGACTCAAATCAGCCACATTAAATGTTGGGGATACTCCGTAATCTTCAGGTAGCTCTATCTCATAAGCATTTCTGCCAATTCTCTTAAGCACCTTGAATGGACCATCAGCCTTTGGTTTCAATTTTCCAAATTTGCCTGGTGGAAACCTCTCCTTCCTTAGATGAATCCAGACCAAATCACCTGTATTAAACTCCACATGTTTTCTGTGTTTGTTGGCAGCATGCATGTACCTCTCATTTTGCTTCTCAATGGTTGCTTTCACACCCTCATGCAGCTTCTTTATCTGCTTAGCTCTTTCATCAGCATCTCCACTAAATTGCTTTGTTATAGAGTGAGGGATTAAGTCCAAAGGACCAGCAGGATTAGCACCATAAACTACCTCAAAAGGACTCTTACCAATACTATTTTTTTTTGGTAAGTAAAAGTAAATTGATTATGTGTAAAGTTTCTACAACTAGCTTTATCTATACAAGTCATAGACAAAGCCAAGTAACTCATAGAGTGCGAATGCGATAGTTATGACTACACATGCTGTAGACTATAACTACCTGTGGATACATTATTTGGCATCATTCCCAAGATCTTTAGCTAATAGCAAAATTAAATTTGATAAAAATATCTTTTTCTCTTCGGGTGAAGTGCTCGGTTTTGAGATCATGCTCCATACAGGATCTTGAGTCTCTAATAATCTCTTTCAAGAGCTGAGCATTGTTTGTGTGTTGACATTCAAAGATTCTATTACATCTCTCCTTCCACATCCACCAAATAGCGCATCTGAAAGTAACCTTTGCCAGTTGTGTAAGAGGCCTTTTTCTTGAGAAACATTGCATAAGGTCGCCTAGTTCTTGGTGCAAATTTGGTTGCTGCAGTCTATTGAGTTCAAATCGCTGGAGAATCTCCTTCCATATCCATTTTGTATAATCACAAGCAAAATAGAGGTGGTCAACAGTTTCTTCTTGTTGCAAACAAAGGGAGCATCGGTTAACATGATAGATACCTCTTCTTTTCATATTGTCTATTGTAGGTAGTTTATTGAGAAAGGCCTGCCATGTACATAAGGAGTGTCTGTGTGATCCCGGTCGATCCAATGTCCAACTGCTTGGGACCCACTTGTTATTTCTTTGCCTAATTTGATTCCATGCGGATGTGGCACTAAATTTGCCATTGTCATGAGGCCAAATAAGTGTATCTGAAGAGTTGTTCCTGATTGGAATAGCTATGATAGTCGGCCAAAGTGATAACATTTCGGGAGAAATATGATTAGGGAGACACCAAGTACCGTTAGCAATGAACTCGGAAACCTTCCAATCTTTGGGAGCCCCAAGATCTTTTCGTATTCTGTCACCATATAATTGAAATATACTCTTCCCATTCACCCAAGGATCGTACCACATATTAGTACTTGTTCCAGAAGAGATTGCATACGAAATGTGTTTGATTAGCCAATTCCTTGCCTTTAAAATTCCTTTCCAAGCTGCAGAGTGGTATGTTCTTGTTGAAATTTCCCAGATTGATTCCTTTGAAAGATACCTAGCAGAAACCCATTGTGACCATAAGGAACATTTGTTTTGCAAAAGATCCCACAATTGTTGTACCAGCCTTGCTTGATTCCAATCTCTAGTATTTCTCAAGTTTAGCCCCCCTTCATCTTTCGGTTTGCAAATGCTATCCCAATTTACCATATGCATTGCCTTATCATTTGTGCCATTCCAGAAGAAGTTCATTAATAATCGTTCAATATCTTGGAGAAGTCCAGCAGGCAAAAGAAATGCATTACACCAATATATAGAGTAGGAGTGCAATACAGAACGGATGAGTTCGAGTCGTCCTGCTTTTGATAGAAGCCTATTTTTCCAAGAAGAAATTCTATTCTTTATTTTTTGCAGGATAGGCTGACAGTGGGTTTTGTGAATGCCTGTGGATATGAGCGGGAGACCCAAATAAGGAACTGGCAGGCTTCCTTCACTAACCCCCAAAGTTTGTGCAATAAAGACCTTATCCTCAACGTAAGGGCTCATATATACTTTACTTTTCGCATGATTTAACTGAAGTCCAGAAACCATACCAAAGTCATTCATAATAGTAGCCAGGTTTTTTACTGAAGTTGGATCATTTAGGAGGAAGATAAGTAAATCATCTGCAAATGTTATATGTGATATATGAATAGAGCCAGCATTGGGTACCTTAATGCTGCCATTTAAGACTGCATGTTCCAACATACAGCTAAGTCCTTCCATCGCAATAGTAAAGAGATACGGAGAGAGTGGATCACCTTGTCGGATGCCATTCGTGCTCCCAAAAAAACCAATAGGTGAGCCATTAAAGAGTATCGAAAACTTTGGAGTTTCCAGGCAAGATTGAATCCAATTAACCCATTGCTGTGGGAAGTTCATATCGAGGAGCATCTTATAGATAAATTTCCAATTAACTGAATCAAAGGCTTTCCGTAAATCAGCTTTAAAACATATTTTTGTCCCTCTTGCTTTTGAATGCAAATCTTTGACCAAGTCATTAGCAAGCAAAATGTTGTGATGTATACTTCTCTCTTTGATGAAAGCAGCTTGATTTGGGCTAATGATCTTGTGTATTACCTTTTGCATTCTATTTGCCAATACTTTGGAGATGATATTGTAAATAAAGTTGCATAATGATATGGGTCGATAGTTCTCTAGTGAATCTGCCCCTGCATTCTTCGGGATTAAAGAAATAAAAGTACAATTCATCTCTCTAAGAATTTGACCTGAAGAGAAAAAATGTTGGCAAGCCTTGATCACATCATTTCCAATAATAGACCAAGCAGTTTGGTAAAATTCAGCTGGAAATCCATCTGGACCTGGGCTTTTGTGCTTTGGTGACTTAAAGACAACACATACAATTTCGTCGTCTGTAATTGGGGCATTGAGGATTGAAATAGCTTCCGAATCAAGTTTTCTAGTCGGCTCCACATGAATGTTATTAGTTTTCCCAGCTTGATTGAGTAAGGAATAAAAAAATTGCTCTGTGTGTGCTGTAACCTCATCTAAATTCTCAATAAGATTATCATCTTTGTCTCTGCATTTGCTGATACGGTTAACAGCCCTTCGAGTAGCAATTGAAGCATAGAAAAATTTAGTATTGGAATCTCCTAGTGTAAGCCAATGCTGCCGAGACTTCTGCTTTGCAAAGCTTTCCTCCTGTTTTAAGGCTTGCATGAAGTTATTTCTAGCTTCTGTCTCTTTGTAGATAATATTCTCATCATTTGGCTGAAGTTGCAGCTCATGTTGCAATGACATTAGTTCCTTCCTGCAAAATTGAACTGTGGTGGTAATATTGCCAAAGGTATTTTTATTCCACTCCTTTAGTGCTGCTTTACAGGCTTTGAGCTTTTGACATAAGATGTAAGGGGGGGATCCATGCACGTTAACATTCCAAGCAGATCTGATAACATCAAGAAATTAAGGATGAGTACTCCACATGTTAAAGAATCTAAACGGTTTCTTGCCTCTTGGTGTCGCTTTGTCTGCGTGTATATACATTAAAGAATGGTCAGAAAACAAAGGAGCACCATACTCAAGAAGTGAATCTGGGTAAACTGTTAACCATTCATGATTAATCAAACACCTATCAAGTCGAGCCATTATTTTTCTGTTGGCTGCACCTTGATTACTCCAGGAGAGCCAATTACCCACAGATTTCATATCAAACAAAGCTGCAGTGTCAATGTAATCATTAAAACTTTGAAGTTGGCTTTCTGAAAGTTGTCTACCCCCTCTTTTTCATTTGTGTACCGAACAGTATTAAAGTCTCCAAGAACAATCCAAGGTACATTGAGACAGCCATTTGCAATATTAGTCAGGTCAAACCAAAGAGTATTTCTTTCTTGCATACTATTTGAAGCATATATACCAGTGAAATTGAATTGACAGCCATTCTTTTTGTCCTCTACCTTAAGATGAATGAATTGATCAGTAGCAGAAATAAACCAAGCATTAATAGAGTTAGGATGCCATAAGACCCATATTCTACCAAAAGTTTCATTTTAGTCATTGGTAAACAGTTCTGCGTCCGGCCATATTAAATTCTTTTGAGCTTGAATGCGCGATTGTTTAATTTTCGTTTCTACTAGAATAACAATATCACATGCGGCAGACTTGATTATTCTGTTGAGCTCCCGACATTTCTCCAGCTTATTAAGTCCGCGAACATTCCAACATGTTATCTTCATCAGTAATAAAGAAATGAAAAGGTGGTAAGGTATTCATCTTACGACTTTGGATGGGCTGTACCATCCTTTTTCTTATCCTTCGGTTTTGTATTTTCCTCCCGCACAATATCCTTACCTTTTATGGCTTTATTCCTATATTTATCCACTTCATCTACAGCTTGCAGATTTTTAAACTTTAAAATACCTTGAATCATGTGGTCTTGATTGGCAGGGTTTGTTGATGCACGATAAGATTGTTGCAGCACAATATCCTGGATAGTACTTGTTGGAGTAGCCTGGCTAGAGAGGTTTGTTGGGGCATGAGTTTGTTGAGATAGAGTATCCTTGTTGACGATGTTTGTTGTGGCCTGAGTTTGTTGAGGAAGAATATCCTTGCTGGCAAGATTTGTTTGGGCCTGAGTTTGTTGAGTTATTGTGGACGGATCCAATGATATTGGAAGAGATGAAGTTCCTGACTTATGTTTCTCCTATCCACTAGTACCAACGGAAACCTCTGTTGTGGAAGGCTCCGACATTATAGGAAGAGATATAGTTTTGGATTTGTCTTTCTGTCTGCGGTGCTGTCCTTGCGAGTCGGAATGCTCAATAGTCATCGCCACCATCGGTGCTACTGCCATTAGAGAAGACTCGCTTTGTTGCTGAGGTGCTTGACGTGGTCGATAGACTTTTGTGATTTGTTTTGGAGTTTGCTGACAAGCTCCATTTGCATGACCAAAAGATAAGCAATGCTGACATCGTTGTGGCTTCCAGGAATATGAGACATGTACCTTCCGAGTGTTCTCGTCAAGATCACGATAGAAAACCTCATTTGGAAGATCTTCGTCGGAAGAAACCAGTACACATGCTCGTGCAAATGCTAATCTCGTCTGAGCAGCTGTTGCTTTGTCGATGTAGAGTGGCTGTCCAAGAGTGCTGCATAACTTTGCAATAAAACGTCGACTCCAAAGATGTAGAGGAAGACCTTGAAAGGATACCCATAATGGAATAGACTGTAGGCTATCTAACTCCAAACGGACATCAGGAGACCAGCGTCGTAGAATCATTGGATGGCCGCGAATAGTCCAGAATCCTTCGAAGACCCGTTGTAAATCTTCTTAAGAGTATAGCTTGCAAACAAAGAATCAGTTCTCCAGCATATGAAGATCAAATGACGATATTCCCCATCGAGTTTTGATAAATGATGATAGTGGGAAATAAGATGTTTTGAGACCTACCACATAGCCAACAATCGCCATAGACCATGTTTCAATAAGCTCTGCTGAATCAGCAGTCTCGTATACAGCAATCTTCTTATCAGCCTGAACTTCTGGAGTAAAGAATTCCAAGCTTAGATCCGGACTTCCAACCGGAGCCTTGAAGAGGCTAGTCCAAGGCCTAGGGTCACTGGAAATGAGGGCAGGCTGCCGCGATCTAGAGCGCGACCTACTTCGATGCTGTTTCGTCGAAGTAGTGTCTCTCTGGAGAGGATATGGAGGAGGAGCCAATTGAGGGGTAACGGTAGGGAGTCTTACCATCGTATCAACCCTCCCGCCACCGTCGCCAGCCCTAGGGGCCGTCGCTGCCATGTTTGATCCCTCTTCTGGTCACGGCTATAGAATCGTCTCCATAGGGAAAAGCCACCGTCGCAGTATATCAGATCGCCGATACAGTACTGTCGCCCTAGAGAGATCTGGTCGCCACTAGAAGCCGACGCTGCAGGAGATCCGATCACCACTACAGTAAGGGAGATCAAATCGTTGCTATAGTATAGTCGCCCGTGGGAGAAAGCCAACGCTGCAGGAGTCAGATCGCCCTAGGGAGATCTCGTCGCCGCTACAGTGTCGTCGTCGCTACAGTACCATCGCTGCTACAGTGTCGTCGCCGCCGCTACAGTACCGTCGCCCTTGGGAAACAGTCGATGCTGCAGGAAATCAGATCTCCGCTACAGTGTCGTCGCCCGTCGCCCGTCGCCCGTGGGAGAAAGCCGATGCTGCAGGAGTCAGATCGCCCTAGGGAGATCTGGCCGCCGCTACAGTGTTGTCGCCGCTACAGTGGTCGCCCTAGATCTGGCCACCGCTACAGTGTCGTCGCCGCTACAGTGGTCGCCCCTAGATCTGGCTGCCGCTACAGTGTCGTTGCCGCTATAGTGGTCGCCCTAGATCTGGCCGCCGCTACAGTGTCGTCGCCGCTACAGTGGTCGCCCTAGATCTGGCCACCGCTATAGTGTCGTCGCCGCTACAGTGGTCGCCCTAGATCTTGCCGCCGCTACAGTGTCGTCGCCGCTACAGTGGTCGCCCTACCCCCCCCCCTAGTGTATATATATATATATATGTATATATATGTGTGTATATATATTATATATTTATTTATATATGATGTAAAATAAAAATAAAATTAAAAAAATATTACTAAAAAGGATTCTAGCAAACTAACCTTATAAGGGAGGACGAGGAGAAGACATCTTGGGGCTCCCAAAGATCTTGGCGACAGAATTGTTGAATCTCGGATTTTGATGATAAAATCAATTGATGGGTTATTTGATCTAATCCATATTATTGAGTTAAGTGTGCAGGATTAACTACGATAACCAGAAAACACAAAGCGAGAATACCGGAGTCAAGTTCGATGGACGTTTAAGAGTCCGAAGAATCGTCGGAGATGCTGCCAGAACCAACCGAGAAGAAATCGGGAACCTGTCGGAATTTTCGGAAGTTCGCCGAAGAGATCGTCGGAGGTTCACGGAGATCACCGAGAAGGCTCGGCTACTCATTAAAGTCATCACAAGTTCGGGAGCTTGCTAGAAGCCCGTCGGCAGAAAGTTCGTCGGAAAGCTCGCCAGAACAAGACTCGACGTTCGCGGTTGAAAATTTGCTTAGGATGTGTTTTGGTTATGTAGTCCACTTGTAATTAGGATTAGGATTAAGAGATAATCCTATATCCTGGTTAGGGGCCAACTGGGCCCAAAGTCAGAGTTGGTTTAGGCTAAAAATTAAGCTAAACCAGCGAACTAGAGAGCCAAGATTGAAGCCCAACTAGTGGCTGAAAACACTGTAGTCGGGCTGAAAACACTGTAGGCGGTGGCACCACCTAACTGGGCGGTGGCACCGCCCAGCACCCGAGTGCTGGGCGGTGACACCTCCTTGGCTGGGCGGTTGCACCGTCCAGCACCCGAGCGCTGGGCGGTGGCACCGCCTGGCTGGGCGGTGGAACCGCCAGCACCGGGAACCCTAAGAGAATTCAAATTTTGGAGCCCAAAATTTGAATCCTCTTGAGGCCTATAAATACCCCTCAAATCTCAGTTGAGGTTACAACTTTTGAGAAGCATTTTGATTGAGAGAAAAGTCTTAGAAAGTCTTAGCAAGTCTTGTTTTCAATTTGCTAGAGAGTTCTCCTCCTTCTTTCTTATTGAAAATTTGTAAGAGGTTGAGCTGCTTGTAAAAGGTTGTAAGAGGGGTGTTTACCCTTCCATTTCAAGAGACTTGCTAGTGGAAGGTGGGAGCCTCATCGAAGAGGGGCCTCGCAAGTGGAGTAGGTCATTTGACCGAACCACTCTAAAAATCGGCGTAATCTCTGGTTTGCTTTTTATTATTGTCATTTACATTACTGCAAATCTTCTAACTGCTTTAGTTCCTTATTACTCTTGCTGCGCAACTTTAAGAATACGCCTTCAAGTTAAATTTCTCAAGTTTCGTTCTTAACGTACGAAAGATTTTATTAAAATCGAAGTTTTAATCCGCTGCACTAATTCACCCCCCCCCCCTCTTAGTGCCGCTCCGATCCTAACAAGAATACGAAAAGATCTTGGGGCTCCCAAAGATTGGAAGGTTTCCGAGTTCATTGCTAACGGTACTTGGTGTCTCCCTAATCCTATTTCTCCCGAAATGTTATCACTTTGGCCGACTATCATAGCTATTCCAATCAGGAACGACTCTTCAGATACACTTATTTGGCCTCATGACAATGGCAAATTTAGTGCCACATCCGCATGGAATCAAATTAGGCAAAGAAATAACAAGTGGGTCCCAAGCAGTTGGACATGGGATCGACCGGGATCACAAAGACACTCCTTATGTACATGGCAGGCCCTTCTCAATAAACTACCTACAATAGACAATATGAAAAGAAGAGGTATCTATCATGTTAACCGATGCTCCCTTTGTTTGCAATAAGAAGAAACTGTTGACCACCTCTATTTTGCTTGTGATTATACAAAATGGATATGGAAGGAAATTCTCCAGCGATTTGAACTCAATAGACTGCCGCAACCAAACTTGCACCAAGAATTAGGCGACCTTATGCAATGTTTCTCAAGAAAAGGGCCTCTTACACAACTGGCAAAGGTTACTTTCAGATGCGCTATTTGGTGGATGTGGAAGGAGAGATGTAATAGAATCTTTGAATGTCAACACACAAACAATGCTCAGCTCTTGAAAGAGATTATTAGAGACTCAAGATCCTGTATGGAGCATGATCTCAAAACCGAGCACTTCACCCGAAGAGAAAAAGATATTTTTATCAAATTTAATTTTGCTATTAGCTAAAGATCTTGGGAATGATGCCAAATAATGTACCCACAGGTAGTTATAGTCTACAGCATGTGTAGTCATAACTATCGCATTCGCACTCTATGAGTTACTTGGCTTTGTCTATGACTTGTATAGATAAAGCTAGTTGTAGAAACTTTACACATAATCAATTTACTTTTACTTACCAAAAAAAAAAACTTACAAAAGGTGGAAAGAGAATGTTGTTGTAGATGCGCTTTCGCAGCTACCTGAGCAAGTTGACTTTTCGGTCGTTTTACTTCCAACCAGCGACTTCCTTGAGGATATTAAGATGGAATGGCAGGAAGATTCGGAGACCAGTAAGATACAAAAAAAATTAGAGGAAGCACCAAACTCCGTGGCTCATTACAATCGGGACTCAAAAGAATTATGCTATAATGGACGCATTGTGCTTGTGACAAATTCTACTTGCATCTTCAAGAGCAGATTTTGGACAAAATTATTCTATATGCAGGGTACTAAATTGAACAAGAGTACGACATATCACCCACAAACCAACAGCCAGACGGAAGTTTTAAATAGGTGCTTGGAGACAGCCCAAAGCCACCCACCAAATATGACTACCCAAAGAGAACTCTAGACTCACCCAACTGTCATTATTGATCGACGGATCGTGACTCGACGACGTTGACCCACTAATGAAGTGCTAATACAGTGGGCGAACCTACCAATAGAAGATGCCACTTGGGAGAACTATGATGACTTGAAGATCAAATTCCCAGAATTCACGAATCATCAGCCTCGAGGACAAGGCTGGTTTGAAGAGGGCGGGTCTGTTAGGACTCTAGCTTGGAGAGTCCTAATTGAGAGGGACATTCATGTAAAACTGTTAGGACTCTAGCTAGGAGAGTCCTAATAGAGAGAGACATTCTGTTAGGACTCTAGCTAGGAGAGTCCTAATTGAGAGGGGCATTCATGTAGGAGATTTTTTCTTAGAGAAGAATTAGGAGTTGTAAGGGAATAGGAGTCTTGAGTTGGAGTCCTATTAGGAGTTGGTTAGAAGTAAGAGTCTTAAGTAGGAGTCCTATTAGGAGTTAGGGTTTAGAAGCCCTATAAATAGCCATGTATTCATTCTCTTTTCTTAAGCAATAGATGAATCTTTTCTGTAGCCTTTGAGCAGCAACTTGGAGGGAGGAACCCCTATAGAGTTCCAAGGACGCCAATCCCCTAAAGAGATCAACCCGAAATTTAGAACCTGCAAGGGTTCTAACACATGTGTAGTCATAACTATCGCATTCGCACTCTATGAGTTACTTGGCTTTGTCTATGACTTGTATAGATAAAGCTATTTGTAGAAACTTTACACATACTCAATTTTTTTTTTTTGGTAAGTAAAAGTAAATTGATTATGTGTAAAGTTTCTACAAATAGCTTTATCTATACAAGTCATAGACAAAGCCAAGTAACTCATAGAGTGCGAATGCGATAGTTATGACTACACATGCTGTAGACTATAACTACCTGTGGGTACATTATTTGGCATCATTCCCAAGATCTTTAGCTAATAGCAAAATTAAATTTGATAAAAATATCTTTTTCTCTTCGGATGAAGTGCTCGGTTTTGAGATTATGCTCCATACAAGATCTTGAGTGTCTAATAATCTCTTTCAAGAGCTGAGCATTGTTTGTGTATCGACATTCAAAGATTCTATTGCATCTCTCCTTCCACATCCACCAAATAGCGTATCTGAAAGTAACCTTTGCCAGTTGTGTAAGAGGCCCTTTTCTTGAGAAACATTGAATAAGGTCGCCTAGTTCTTGGTGCAAGTTTGGTTGCAGCAGTCTATTGAGTTCAAATCGCTGGAGAATCTCCTTCCATATCCATTTTGTATAATCACAAGCAAAATAGAGGTGGTCAACAGTTTCTTCTTGTTGCAAACAAAGGGAGCATCGGTTAACATGATAGATACCTCTTCTTTTCATATTGTCTATTGTAGGTAGTTTATTGAGAAGGGCCTGCCATGTACATAAGGAGTGTCTTTGTGATCCCGGTCGATCCCATGTCCAACTGCTTGGGACCCACTTGTTATTTCTTTCCTAATTTGCTTTAATGTGGATGTGGCACTAAATTTGCCATTGTCATGAGGCCAAATAAGTGTATCTGAAGAGTTGTTCCTGATTGGAATAGCTATGATAGTCGGCCAAAGTGATAACATTTTGGGAGAAATAGGATTAGGGAGACACCAGGTACCGTTAGCAATGAACTCGGAAACCTTCCAATCTTTGGGAGCCCCAAAATCTTTTCGTATTCTGTCGCCATATAATTGAAATATACTCTTCCCATTCACCCAAGGATCGTACCACATATTAGTACTAGTTCCAGAAGAGATTGCATACGAAATGTGTTTGATTAGCCAATTCCTTGCCTTTAAAATTCCTTTCCAAGCTACAGAGTGGTATGTTCTTGTTGAAATTTCCCAGATTGATTCCTTTGAAAGATACCTAGCAGAAACCCATTGTGACTATAAGGAACATTTGTTTTGCAAAAGATCCCACAATTGTTGTACTAGGCTTGCTTGATTCCAATCTCTAGTATTTCTCAAGTTTAGCCCCCCTTCATCTTTCGGTTTGCAAATGCTATCCCAATTTACCATATGCATTGCCTTATCATTTGTGCCATTCCAGAAGAAGTTCATTAATAATCATTCAATATCTTGGAGAAGTCCAGCAGGCAAAAGAAATGCATTACACCAATATATAGAGTAGGAGTGCAATACAGAACGGATGAGTTCGAGTCGTCCTGCTTTTGATAGAAGCCTATTTTTCCAAGAAGAAATTCTATTCTTTATTTTTTGCATGATAGGCTGACAGTGGATTTTGTGAATGCCTGTGGATATGAGCGGGAGACCCAAATAAGGAACTGGTAGGCTTCCCTCACTAACCCCCAAAGTTTGTGCAATAAAGACCTTATCCTCAACGTAAGGGCTCATATATACTTTACTTTTTGCATGATTTAACTGAAGTCCAGAAACCATACCAAAGTCATTCATAATAGTAGCCAGGTTCTTTACTGAAGTTGGATCATTTAGGAGAAAGATAAGTAAATCATCTGCAAATGTTATATGTGATATATGAATAGAGCCAGCATTGGGTACCTTAATGCTGCCATTTATGACTGCATGTTCCAACATACAGCTAAGTCCTTCCATCGCAATAGTAAAGAGATACGGAGAGAGTGGATCACCTTGTCGGATGCCATTCGTGCTCCCAAAAAAACCAATAGGTGAGCCATTAAAGAGTATCGAAAACTTTGGAGTTTCCAAGCAAGATTGAATCCAATTAACCCATTGCTTTGGGAAGTTCATATCTAGGAGCATCTTATAGATAAATTTCCTATTAATTGAATCAAAGGCTTTCCGTAAATCAGCTTTAAAACATATTTTTGTCCCTCTTGCTTTTGAATGCAAATCTTTGACCAAGTCATTAGCAAGCAAAATGTTATGATGTATACTTCTCCCTTTGATGAAAGCAGCTTGATTTGGGCTAATGATCTTGTGTATTTCCTTTTGCATTCTATTTGCCAATACTTTGGAGATGATCTTGTAAATAAAGTTGCATAATGATATGGGTCGATAGTTCTCTAGTGAATCAGCCCCTGCATTCTTCGGAATTAAAGAAATAAAAGTACAATTCATCTCTCTAAGAATTTGACCTGAAGAGAAAAAATGTTGGCAAGCCTTGATCACATCATTTCCAATAATAGACCAAGCAGTTTGGTAAAATTCAGTTGGAAATCCATCTGGACCTGGGCTTTTGTGCTTTGGTGACTTAAAGACAACACATACAATTTCGTCGTCTGTAATTGGGGCATGGAGGATTGAAATAGCTTCCGAATCAAGTTTTCTAGTCGGCTCCACATGAATGTTATTAGTTTTCCCAGCTTGATTGTGTAAGGAATAAAAAAATTGCTCTATGTGTGCTTTAACCTCATCTAAATTCTCAAAAAGATTATCATCTTTGTCTCTGCATTTGCTGATACGGTTAACAGCCCTTCGAGTAGCAATTGAAGCATAGAAAAATTTAGTATTAGAATCTCCTAGTGTAAGCCAACACTGTCGGGACTTCTGCTTTGCAAAACTTTCCTCCTGTTTTAAGGCTTGCATGAAGTTATTTCTAGCTTCTGTCTCTTTGTAGATAATATTCTCATCATTTGGCTGAAGTTGTAGCTCATGTTGCAATGACATTAGTTCCTTCCTGCAAAATTGAACTGTGGTGGTAATATTGCCAAAGGTATTTGTATTTGTTAGGACTCTAGCTTGGAGAGTCCTAATTGAGAGGGACATTCATGTAAAAATGATAGGACTCTAGCTAGGAGAGTCCTAATTGAGAGGGACATTCTGTTAGGACTCTAGCTAGGAGAGTCCTAATTGTGAGGGGCATTGATGTAGGAGGTGTTTTCTTAGAGAAGAATTAGGAGTTGTAAGGGAATAGGAGTCTTGACTAGGAGTCCTATTAGGAGTTGGTTAGAAGTAAGAGTCTTAAGTAGGAGTCCTATTAGGAGTTAGGGTTTAGAAGCCCTATAAATAGCCATGTATTCCTTCTCTTTTGATAAGCAATAGATGAATCTTTTATGCAGTCTTTGAGCAGCAACTTGGAGGGAGGAACCCCTATAGAGTTCCAAGGAGGCCGATCTAAAGAGATCAACCCCAAGTTTAGAATCTGCAAGGGTTCTATCACCTGGTATCAGAGCAGCGTTCTTGGCGTCTCGCTGCTCTTTCACAGCCATCCATCAACCCTCCACAACCATCCAAAGCAATTCCCACAATTGCTTAAAAGATCGTCACCGAATTCCGCCATCATCTCCACCACCGCGGATCATCCTTCGATCTCCCCGTGAAATGCAACAGGTTCTGGTTTCCTGCCTTACTGCTATTGCAATTTAGTTATCCTTATTCGAAAAAATAAAAAAAAATCGTTCTTATATTGCTGCATAAACTTTTCGTCACAAAGTTTTCATCTCTACGACGAAAGATACATTGCAGAATTCCAGCCGCATAGCACCATCTGTTTGATCTTGCTACTGTGCTTTTTCTATCCAAATTTCTACGAAATTTTTATGACATCTTTGACACTTCCTAACAGTGGATTTTCCTTTGGTTTCATCAAAAAATTCTCAATATAAACTACTGATCTTTTATGTCCAATCTGCTGCACTTGAATTGCAGAATTCAAGCCGCATAGCACCATCTGTTTGATCTTGCTACTGTGCTTTTTCTATAAAAATTTCTACGAAATTTTTATGACATCTTTGACACTTCCTAATAGTAGATTTCCCTTTAGTTTCATCGAAAAATACTAAATATAAACTATTGATATTTTATGTCCAATCTGCTGCACTTGAAAATCTATGCTGCAGAAAATTTCAGCTGCATATCGTTGCCTTAACCCATCTATTTGCAATCTTTTTTGAATGAAATTTCTTATAGACTTCATATATCATCTTGGCTTCCATCTAAGATTGATCTATTAAGAAATTCATCTCTAAAAATAATTTTATGTTGCTGCAAATTTTCATCGTAACCCGCTGAAATTTTTCGACGATAATTCTGCAATTGCAACTTGCACCAATTTCTTTGCTGTTATACTGCCGAAATTTTCTTGATTAAATTAGATATCCTTGCTGTCATATAAACTGTGATTTTGCTATCAATTCCCTCCTCAATTCTCTCAAGTTTTTGGTGGAAATTACGTTGAGAAATCGTTGTTTCTTCGACGACAATTCTACTCTTACAAGAAAGCACATACTTGCTGCAACTTCCACGGATTTCTGTCAAACCTTTGCTACCATCTACCACAGATCCAAAACTTTCATCCACAGCCCTAAAACTCTACCAAACCACACCCTCAAACTGCACCTAAAACAGCCACAAAACAAGCCTAAACCGCAGCATACATCCACCAATCCACCAACACTTTCGACCATCACTTCTCTCAACCTATACATGCCTTTAACCCAACAGCAAAAGAGAGATCTTAACATCATTAATTTGGGGCCATATACTATGGCATCTAAGGAGGCAATCAATGCTAAATTCGAAGCCTTAGAGGCGCGAATGGAGGATAAGATTCGGACGCTCTTTACCGAACTCAGATTGGGCCGACCACTAAGCCCGAAGAAATCATATCAAGGAGAGAGCTTTGCCCAATCACACCAAGCCCGAAGAGATGACTTCCAAGGGAGGGTAGGCTCTATGACCAACCCCAACTATCCATGCATGAGAGTGGACTTCCCTAGATGGGAAGAAGGAGACCCGATTGGTTGGATTTCGCACGCGGAGCGATATTTTCGGTACCACAAAACCGCGGATGTATCTATGGTGAAAATTGCAGCTATACATCTTGAAGGGGATGCTATTCAGTGGTTTGACTGGTTTGAACATACTTATGGAGTCCTTTCATGGCGACAATTCAAAGAAGAACTGCTGATTCGCTTTAGACCAACCGATTACGAGAATATTAACGAACAACTAGCAAAGATCCGACAAACCTCCACCATTCAGGAGTACCAAACCAGGTTTGAAAGGTTATCTAATCAAAATCATGATTGGTCTCAAAAACAGCTATTGAGGACCTTCATTGAGGGCTTGAAGCCGGAGATCCGAGGAGAAGTTAAAGCGCGACAATCGTACACGCTTATGGCAGTCATCTCTTTCGCACGACATCAAGAGGAGCAATTGAACCATGAAGCTCGGAGGACTAGGGTCGCTCCTCAACCAGTAATATTGAAGCCCTCAGTCCCCCCTACTGTCGACCAAGTCCCTGCACCAAAGAGGTTAACAGGAGAAGAGCTTCGGGAGCGATATGCGAAGGGGTTATGTTGGCATTGTGACGAGCCGTGGAGCCATAAGCATCGCTGTAGTAAAGGGGGACTTCTTATGATTGAATCGATAGAAGAAGAGGTCATTGAACATCCAAAAGAGAGCCTTGAACATGAAGAAGAAGATGCGGAAGAAGAGCCACAACCGACTGACATTACAGTACACGCACTAGCCAGCTACTCAAACCCGCAAACGATGAAAGTTGGAGGCCTTCTCAAACAACAACCGATCACTGTTCTCATCGACACGGGCAATACTACTAACTTCCTATATAGTAAGCTTGTTGTTCGGATAGCATTACCTATCGAGAATCATTGCAGGTTTGATGTTAAGGTCATCAACGGACGGATTTTGAATTGTGATCGTAGGCGCCCGCAGGAGAAACTATTGCTGAAGGACCAAGAGATAATTGCAGATTTCTTCCTTCTCCCTCTTAACAATCATGAGGCCATGCTCAGAATTAAATGGTTGACGACATTAGGTGATATTTTCTGGAATTTTATGAAACTAATTATGAAATTTTACAGTAAGGAGAAACAGGTGACATTGCACGGGAAACGTGGGGGCGACATAACAACGATTTGCACACAACAAATAGAGAATGTTTTGCATAAAGCATGCAGTGGCTTTTTGGTACAACTTGAGCAGCAAATTAAGGGAGAGCCAATAGAATTTGAAGATCCAAATCTACTTCCTTTGCTTGCTGAATTTTCAAATATATTTTACGAACCGTGCAACCTACCTCTTACCCGTCGGCATGATCATTGTATAACGATTCTTCCAGACAAATCTTTAGTAAATACTTGGCCATATCAGTATCTACATCTCCAGAAGGATGAAATAGACAGGATTATAAAAGAGATGCTCGAAATAGGAGTTATTCGGCCGAGTTGCAACCTCTACTCTTCACCGGTGCTACTTGTACACAAGAAGGACGGAACATGACGAATATGCGTTGATTACCGAGCTCTCAATGGCATAACTATCAAGGATAAATACCCTATTCCAGTACTAGATAAATTGCTATATGAAAGGGAGCACAAATCTTCACAAAGATGGACCTTTGATCCGGGTATTATCAAATACGAGTGTACGAAGAAGTCATACCGAAAACCGCCTTTCGAACACACAACGACCACTAGAAATTTTTACTTTCTTCAACAAAAGGTGGAATATCTTGGGCATATCATATCAGAGGAAGGTGTGGCAGTGGACCCCTTCAAAATTGGAGTAATGCAAAACTGGCCGACCTCGAGAAATATAAAATTGCTACATGGCTTTCTAGGTTTAACAGGCTACTACCGCAAGTTCGTGAAAAACTATGGAAAGATCAGTGCACCACTTACTTCCTTACTAGAAAAAGATGTCTTCCAATGGTTGGACAGAGCCTCCGCTGCCTTCGACAAACTTAAGGCAGCCATGACGACAACGCCGGTGCTAACACTACCAGATTTCAACCGACCCTTTATTATTGGGGCCGACACATATGGAGTCAGAATTGGAGCCATTCTCATGCAAGATGGTCGACCACTCGCATACACTAGCAAGGCATTATCTCCCTCCGATCAAAATATGTCAACATATGATAAGGAGATGCTCGCCATTGTGCGCGCAGCAACGAGGTGGAGATTGTACTTGATCAGGCGATACTTTCAAATCAAGACCGACCATAAAAGCCTAAAATATCTCTTGGAGCAGAAGATATCTTCCCCCGAACAGCAAAAATGGGTAACAAAACTTCTTAGATTTGATTTTGAAATAACTTACAAAAAGGGGAAAGAGAATGTTCTTGCAGATGAGCTTTCGCAACTACCCGAGCAAGTTGAAGTTTCGACCGTTTCACTTCCGACCAGCGACTTCCTTGAGGATATTAAGATGGAATGGCAGGAAGATTCAGATACTAGTAAGATTATAAAAAAATTGGAGGAAGCACCAAGCCCCATGGCTCATTACAATTGGGACTCAAAAGAATTACACTATAAGGGACGCATTATGCTTGTGACAAATTATACTTGCATCTTCAATAGCAGATTTTGGACAAAGTTATTCTATATGCAGGGTACTAAATCGAAAAGAAGTACGACATATCACCCACAAACCAACAGCCAACCGGAAGTTTTAAACAGGTGCTTGGAGATAGCCCAAAGCCACCCACCAAATATGACTACCCAAAGAGAACTCCAGACCCAGCCAAGTGCCTTTATTGATCGACGGATCGTGACACGACGACGACGACCCACTAATGAAGTGCTAATACAGTGGGCGAACCTACCAAAAGAAGATGCCACTTGGGAGAACTATGACGACTTGAAGATCAAATTCCCAGAATTCATGAATCATCAGCCTCGAGGACAAGGCAGATTTGAAGAGGGCGGGTCTGTTAGGACTCTAGCTTGGAGAGTCCTAATTGACAGGGACATTCATGTAAAAATGATAGGACTCTAGCTAGGAGAGTCCTAATTGAGAGGGACATTCTGTTAGGACTCTAGCTAGGAGAGTCCTAAATGTGAGGGGCATTCATGTAGGAGGTGTTTTCTTAGAGAAGAATTAGGAGTTGTAAGGGAATATGAGTCTTGACTAGGAGTCCTATTAGGAGTTGGTTAGAAGTAAGAGTCTTAAGTAGGAGTCCTATTAGGAGTTAGGGTTTAGAAGCCCTATAAATAGCCATGTATTCCTTCTCTTTTGATAAGCAATAGATGAATCTTTTCTGCAGTCTTTGAGCAGCAACTTGGAGGGAGGAACCCCTATAGAGTTCCAAGGAGGTCGATCCCCTAAAGAGATCAACCCCAAGTTTAGAATCTGCAAGGGTTCTATCAGTATTCCACTCCTTTTGTGTTGCTTTACAGGCTTTGAGCTTTTGACATAAGATGTAAGGGGGGGATCCATGCACGTTAACATTCCAAGCAGATCTGATAACATCAAGAAATTGAGGATGAGTACTCCACATGTTAAAGAATCTAAACGGTTTCTTGCCTCTTGGTGTCGCTTTGTCTGCGTGTATATACATTAAAGAATGGTCAGAAAACAAAGGAGCACCATACTCAAGAAGTGAATCTGGGTAAACTATTAACCATTCATGATTAATCAAACACCTATCAAGTCGAGCCATTATTTTTCTGTTAGCTGCACCTTGATTACTCCAGGAGAGCCAACCCACAGATTTCATATCAAACAAAGCTGCAGTGTCAATGTAATCATTAAAACTTTGAAGCTGGCTTTCTGAAAGTTGTCTACCCCCCTCTTTTTCATTTGTGTACCGAACAGTATTAAAGTCTCCAAGAACAATCCAAGGTATATTGAGACAGCCATTTGCAATATTAGTCAGGTCAAACCAAAGAGTATTTCTTTCTTGCATACTATTTGAGGCATATATACCAGTGAAATTGAATTGACAGCCATTCTTTTTGTCCTCTACCTTAAGATGAATGAATTGATCAGTAGCAGAAATAAACCAAGCATTAATAGAGTTAGGATGCCATAAGACCCATATTCTACCAAAAGTTTCATTTGAGTCGTTGGTAAACAGTTCTGCATCCGGCCATATTAAATTCTTTTGAGCTTGAACGCGCGATTGTTTAATTTTCGTTTCTACTAGAATAACAATATCACATGCGGCAGACTTGATTATTCTGTTGAGCTCCCGACATTTCTCCGGCTTATTAAGTCCGCGAACATTCCAACATGTTATCTTCATCAGTAATAAAGAAATGAAAAGGTGGTAAGGTATTCATCTTACGACTTTGGATGGACTATACCATCCTTTTTCTTATCCTTCGGTTTTGTATTTTCCTCCCGCACAATATCCTTACCTTTTATGGCTTTATTCCTATATTTATCCACTTCACCTACAGCTTGCAGATTTTTAAACTTTAAAATACCTTGAATCATGTGGTCTTGATTGGTAGGGTTTGTTGAAGCACGATAAGATTGTTGCAGCACAATATCCTGGATAGTACTTGTTGGAGTAGCCTGGCTAGAGAGGATTGTTGGGGCATGAGTTTGTTGAGACAGAATATCCTTGTTGACGATGTTTGTTGTGGCCTGAGTTTGTTGAGGAAGAATATCCTTGCTGGCGAGATTTGTTTGGGCCTGAGTTTGTTGAGTTATTGTGGACGGATCTAGGGCGACCACTGTAGCGGCGACGACATTGTAGCGACGACGACACTGTAGCGGCGGCCAGATCTAGGGCGACCATTGTAGCGGCGACGACACTGTAGCTGCGGCCAGATCTAGGGCGACCACTGTAGCGGCGGCCAGATCTAGGGCGACCACTGTAGCGGCGGCCAGATCTAGGGCGACCACTGTAGCGGCGACCAGATCTAGGGCGACCACTATAGCGGCGGCCAGATCTCCCTAGGGCGATCTGACTCCTGCAGCGTCGGCTTTCTCCCACGGGCGACGGGCGACGACACGGTAGCGGCGATCTGATTTCCTGCAGCGTCGGTTGTTTCCCAAGGGCGACGGTACTGTAGAGGCGGCGATGAAACTGTAGTAGCGACGGTACTGTAGCGACGATGACACTATAGCGGCGACGAGATCTCCCTAGGGCGATCTGACTCCTGCAGCGTTGGCTTTCTCCCACGGGCGATTATACTATAGCAACGATCTGATCTCCCTTACTGTAGTGGTGATCGGATCTCCTGCAGCGTCGGCTTCTCCCCAAGGGCGATGATACTATAGCGGCGACCAGATCTCCCTAGGGCGACAGTACTGTATCGGCGATCTGATATACTGCGACGGTGGCTTTTCCCTATGGAGACGATTCTATAGCTGCGGCCAGAAGAGGGATCAAACATGGCAGCGACGGCCCCTAGGGCTGGCGATGGTGGCGGGAGGGTTGATACGATGGTAAGACTCCCTACCGTTACCCCTCAATTGGCTCCTCCTCCATATCCTCTCCAGAGAGAAACTCCTTCGACGAAACAGCATCGAAGTAGGTCGCGCTCTAGATCGCGGCAGCCTGCCCTCATTTCCAGTGACCCTAGGCCTTGGACTAGCCTCTTCAAGGCTCCGGTTGGAAGTCCGGATCTAAGCTTGGAATTCTTTACTCCAGAAGTTCAGGCTGATATGAAGATTGCTGTATACGAGACTGCTGATTCAGCAGAGCTTATTGAGACATGGTCTATGGCGATTGTTGGCTATGTGGTAGGTCTCAAAACATCTTATTTCCCACTATCATCATTTATCAAAACTCGATGGGGAATATCGTCATTTGATCTTCATATGCTGGAGAACGGATTCTTTGTTTGCAAGCTATACTCTGAAGAAGATTTACAACGGGTCCTCGAAGGATTCTGGACTATTCGCGGCCATCCAATGATTCTACGACGATGGTCTCCTGATGTCCGTTTGGAGTTAGATAGCCTACAGTCTATTCCATTATGGGTATCCTTTCAAGGTCTTCCTCTACATCTTTGGAGTCGACGTTTTATTGCAAAGTTATGCAGCACTCTAGGACAGCCACTCTACATCGACAAAGCAACAGCTGCTCAGACGAGATTAGCATTTGCACGAGCATGTGTACTGGTTTCTTCCGACGAAGATCTTCCAAATGAGGTTTTCTATCGTGATCTTGATGGGAACACTCGGAAGGTACATGTCTCATATTCTTGGAAGCCACAACGATGTCAGCTTTGCTTATCTTTTGGTCATGCAAATGGAGCTTGTCAGCAAACTCCAAAACAAATCACAAAGGTCTATCGACCACGTCAAGCACCTCAGCAACAAAGCAAGTCTTCTCTAATGGCAGTAGCACCGATGGTGGCGAAGACTATTGAGCATTCCGACTCGCAAGGACAGCACCACGGACAAAAGGACAAATCCAAAACTATATCTCTTCCTATAATGTCGGAGCCTTCCACAACAGAGGTTTCCCTTGGTACTAGTGGACAGGAGAAACATAAGTCAGGAACTTCATCTCTTACACATAATCAATTTACTTTTACTTACCAAAAAAAAAGAGTAGATCTAAGTTTGCAAACCATTGGATTGTCTCTAAGTCTCTTAGTTCATTTAAATCTACATGTTTTCCCTTATTGACACTCCTAAGTTCGAAAGAGGAAAACTTTTCGGCATGATATTTTGAATCGAAAAGGGTAAGATCAAAATCTTCCACTAATCTCCTCTTCCCTTTGTCTCTTGAGGATCTTCTAGACCCCATAACTACTGCTATTTAGGAGGATAATAATGAGCAAGAGTAAATGAATCAAAAATAGAATTTAAGGGCTTCTTAGAGAATACCTTAGTGAGATCTTCAAGAGGAGGAAAGATTGTTGATCTTTTGCTTCGAAATGAGGAGTATTTGGGATGCTATGAGGGGAGAAATGGAGGTGGAGAAGCTTTGGAAGAGTAAAGAGGGGAAGGGAGTGAGTTGGGGTCGGTTCTATCGCCGGCCCTAGCTCGGGTTAAAAAGGGGCAGAGTTACGGGCGGTTGCACCTCTGGCTGGGGTGGTGCAACCGCTTGCAACATGTGACAGCCGGAGGTGCTACCTCCAGCTGGGGCGGTGCTACCGCTGCGGGCAGTGAGCATGGTTCTGACTACTGTGTGTTCTGACTACTTTGAGATGAATTTTTATTTGTGGAGCAATCAACTTTACTTACGTAATTACGTAAGAGTTTTCATTTTAAGATAAGAACTTTTGCACGATCAAGATAGATCTTTTGACGTACATACTCTCAATGTCGTATACATATTTCTGACAGTTTGTTCAAGTTGGTAAGCCTTGCAAGTTCATGACAAACTTAGTCAGTTCATGATATAGAGTCGGATTCAAAAGTTACGAACGGATGAAATCGATGGATTCGAAAATCCAGAGGATATGTGAATTGCGAATCATGGGTTTCCAATTCTGAGAAATCAAATAGGATTGTATCTAAATCGCATTTGTGATGTTAAATTTCTAATCTTCATTCGTTATTTAGGCTAGAGAGCATCCCGAGTTCTTTTTGGATCTCGGGTCATGAATATCGAGAATCCAAAGAGCAAGATATTATTTCTTACTCCAGCTTATAAATTTTTTATGTCTTTACAGGAAAGGATGATTTTTAGGTACCAATTTGCTTTTGGGTGCCTCAAAAATAGATCTAAATTATTTAAAATGTTGCATAGAATTTATCCTGGTTTCTTTATTAACGCAAATTAATTTGTTCGGACTAATTTTCTTGAATGGACAATAGTGCGTTTTGTGTCCAAGTTTGCAACAAAAGTTGCTTTTGCTTTGGTATCGAACATGTAAGATTAGGCCTTTTATGAAGGTGGTTGGATTTTGGTGAGGACTTCTCACAAATCTGATTCCACTTCTTTTGGGAACGTGACCCTTGTTTGCAAGGATCATGTTCAATGACTTGCTACTAACCTCGAATTTCTTTAAGGTGTCTTTATGTAGCAAGTTTTCCTTTTGGAGAGTTTCTAGATCATGGCATTTTATGCATGAACTTAAACTATCATGATATTCAGTTTTTAACTTATCAAAATTACAAGTAAGACTATCATGCTCCTTTTTTTAGCAATTTATATTTTCTACTAATAATCTTGCATTTATCAAATAAGTCATGGAAGGCATTTAATAATTCATCAAATGATAAATCTGCATCTATTAAATTTGTTACCTCTTCTCCGATGTGTTGAATCTCGTATTTTGATGATGAAACCACTTGATATATGTTTATGATTTAATATGCGTTTTGAGTGACACAGGATGCTTCGATCAGGATGAGACAATTAAAGCAGGAAAATCATGTTGTGCCGGAGGAACATGTCAGAAGATTGGATGTCGGGCCGGTGGATCGGTCGACGTATCGATAGAAGGCTTCGGGCCGTGGACTCGGGCATCGGGCCAAGAAGAGCGGGTATTGTGCCAGGGATATCGGAGTTGCGGAGTCAACTGGCCGATTGGGCAATAGGCTGCAGGAGAGGACGATGCGCCGAAGAATCGGACGAAGCATCGAGGGACCAATGACATGCCGGACGAAGTGTGCAGAATTTTTTTTTTTTGGTAAGTAAAAGTAAATTGATTATGTGTAACGTTTCTACAAATAGCTTTGTCTATACAAGTCATAGACAAAGTCAGGTAACTCATTGAGTACACATGTGGTAGTTATGACTACACATGTTGTAGACTTTAACTCCTAACTATAACGAGCATGTTAAGATGTCCCAAGACTACCATTGGTTACAGCATTTAACATCGTTGCCAAGATCTTTAGCTAATAGTAAAATTGAATTTGATAAAAATATCTCTTTCTCTTTGTGTAAAGTGCTCCATTTTGAGATTATGCTCCATGCATGATCTTGAGTCTCTAATAATCTCTGTCAAGAGCTGAGCATTGTTTGTGTGTTGACATTCAAAGATTCTGCTACATCTCTCCTTCCACATCCACCAAATAGCACATCTGAAAGTAACCTTTGCCAATTGTGTAAGAGGTCCTTTTCTTGAGAAACTTTGTATGAGGTCGCCTGATTCTTGATGTAAGTTTGGTTGCGGCAACCTATTGAGTTCAAATCCCTGGAGAATCTCCTTCCATATCCATTTAGTATATTCACAAGCAAAATAGAGGTGGTCAATAGTTTCTTCTTGTTGCAAATAAAGGGAGCATCGGTTAACATGATAGATACCTCTTCTCTTAATATTATCTATTATAGGTAGTTTATTCAGAAGGGCCTGCCATGTACATAAGGAATGTCTCTGTGATCCCGGTCGATCCCATGTCCAATTGCTTGGGAGCCACTTGTTATTTCTTTGCCTAATTTGATTCCATGCGGATGTGGCACTAAATTTACCATTGTCATGAAGCCAAATAAGTACATCTGAAGGGTTGTTCCTGATTGGAATAGCTGTGATAGTCGGCCAAAGTGATAACATTTCAGGAGAAATAGGAGTAGGGAGACACCAGGTACCATTAGCAATGAACTCGGAAACCTTCCAATCTTTGGGAGCCCCAAGATCTTTTCGTATTCTGTCACCATATAATTGAAATATACTTTTCCCATTCACCCAAGGATCGTACCACATATTAGTATTAGTTCCAGTAGAGATTGCATAAGAAATGTGTTTGATTATCCAATTCCTTGCCTTTAAAATTCCTTTCCAAGCTGCAGAGTGGTATGTTCTTGTTGAAATTTCCCAAATCGATTCCTTCGAAAGGTACCTAGCAGAAACCCATTGTGACCATAAGGAACATTTGTTTTGCAAAAGGTCCCATAATTGTTGTACCAAACATGCTTTATTCCACTCTCTAATATTTCTCAAGTTCAGCCCCCCTTCATCTTTTGGTTTACAGATGTTGTCCCAATTTACCATATGCATTGCCTTATCATTTGTACCATTCCAGAAGAAGTTCATTAATAGCCGTTCAATATCTTGGATAAGTCCAACAGGCAGAAGAAAAGCATTAGACCAATATATAGAGTAAGAGTACAACACCGAACGGATGAGTTCAAGTCGTCCTGCTTTTGATAGAAGCCTATTTTTTCAGGAAGAAATTCTATTCTTTATTTTTTGCAGGATAGCTTGACAGTGGGTTTTATGAATGCCAATGGATATGAGTGGGAGACCCAGATAAGGAACTGACAAACTTCCCTCATTAACCCCCAGAGTGTGTGTAATAAAGTCCATGTCCTCAATGCAAGGACCCATATAGACTTTACTTTTTGCATGATTTAACTGAAGGCCAGAAACCATACCAAAGTCATTTAGAATAGTAGCTAGGTTCCTCACTGAAGTTGGATCATTCTGGAGAAATATAAGTAAATCATCTGCAAATGTTATGTGTGATATGTGAATAGAACCAGCATTTGGAGGTTGATTAATCATCTGCAAACAGGATTAATTACGATAGAAGAAAGACATGCATCAAGAGTTGCGTTGGAGTAAAGACAATGATCACGTTGGGAGTTCTAGAGTTCGACGGAAGTTCGAGCAGTCGTCGGAGGTTCTTCGGGAACAAATCCGAGAAGGCCATGAGCTTGCCAAAGAAGCTCGCCGGAACTCGTCAAGTGGATCGTCGCAAGTCCAGGAGTTTGCCGGAAGTCCGCAGGAGCATCACCGAGGGTTCATCGGATGATCGACGAAAGTTCACCGGAAGCTCGCTAGAAGAAGCGATTGACGCACCGGAGAAATTTTTTTTTTTTTTTTTGGTAAGTAAAAGTAAATTGATTATGTGTAAAGTTTCTACAAATAGCTTTATCTATACAAGTCATAGACAAAGCCAAGTAACTCATAAAGTGCGAATGCGATAGTTATGACTGCACATGCTGTAGACTATAACTCCTAATTATAGTCAACATAAAAAATGTTTATCCAGATATATCAAAACTACTTGTGGGTACATAATTTGGCATAATTCCCAAGATTTTTAGCTAATAGCAAAATTAAATTTGATAAAAATATCTTTTTCTCTTTGGGTAAAGTGCTCCATTTTGAGATCTTGCTCCGTACAGGATCTTGAGTCTCTAATAATCTCTTTCAAGAGCTTAGTATTGTTTGTGCGTACAACTTTTGAGAAGCATTTTGAAATGTGATCTTGATAATAATGTTTCAAGTTGCTCTTTGTACTAGCGGCGGCCAGATCTAGGGCAACCACTGTAGCGGCGGCCAGATCTAGGGCGACCACTGTAGCGGCGACAACACTGTAGCGGCGGCCAGATCTCCCTAGGGCAATCTGACTCCTGCAGCATCGGCTTTCTCCCACGGGCGACGGGCGACGACACTATAGCGGAGATCTGATTTCCTGCAGCATCGGCTGTTTCCCAAGGGCGACGGTACTGTAGCGGCGGCGACGACACTGTAGCAGCGACGGTACTGTAGCGACGACGACACTGTAGCGGCGACAAGATCTCCCTAGGGCGATCTGACTCCTGCAGCGTTGGCTTTCTCCCACGGGCGACTATACTATAGCAACGATTTGATCTCCCTTACTGTAGTGGTGATCGGATCTCCTGCAGCGTCGGCTTCTAGTGGCGACCAGATCTCTCTAGGGCGACAGTACTGTATCGGCGATCTGATATACTACGACGGTGGCTTTTCCCTATGGAGACGATTCTATAGCCGTGACCAGAAGAGGGATCAAACATGGCAGCGACGGCCCCTAGGGCTGGCGACGGTGGCGGGAGGGTTGATACGATGGTAAGACTCCCTACCGTTACCCCTCAATTGGCTCCTCCTCCATATCCTCTCCAGACAGAAACTCCTTCGACGAAACAGCATCGAAGTAGGTCACGCTCTAGATCGCGGCAGCCTGCCCTCATTTCCAGTGACCCTAGGCCTTGGACTAGCCTCTTCAAGGCTCCGGTTGGAAGTCCGGATCTAAGCTTGGAATTCTTTACTCCAGAAGTTCAGGCTGATAAGAAGATTGATGTATACGAGACTGCTGATTCAGCAGAGCTTATTGAGACATGGTCTATGACGATTGTTGGCTATGTGGTAGGTCTCAAAACATCTTATTTCCCACTATCATCATTTATCAAAACTCGATGGGGAATATCGTCATTTGATCTTCATATGCTGGAGAACGGATTCTTTGTTTGCAAGCTATACTCTGAAGAAGATTTACAACGGGTCCTCGAAGGATTCTGGACTATTCGCGGCCATCCAATGATTCTACGACGCTGGTCTCCTGATGTCCGTTTGGAGTTAGATAGCCTACAGTCTATTCCATTATGGGTATCCTTTCAAGGTCTTCCTCTACATCTTTGGAGTCGACGTTTTATTGCAAAGTTATGTAGCACTCTGGGACAGCCACTCTACATCGACAAAGCAACAGCTGCTCAGACGAGATTAGCATTTGCACGAGCATGTGTACTGGTTTCTTCCGACGAAGATCTTCCAAATGAGGTTTTCTATCGTGATCTTGACGGGAACACTCGGAAGGTACATGTCTCATATTCCTGGAAGCCACAACGATGTCAGCATTGCTTATCTTTTGGTCATGCAAATGGAGCTTGTCAGCAAACTCCAAAACAAATCACAAAAGTCTATCGACCACGTCAAGCACCTCAGCAACAAAGCGAGTCTTCTCTAATGGCAGTAGCACCGATGGTGGCGAAGACTATTGAGCATTCCGACTCGCAAGGACAGCACCGCGGACAGAAAGACAAATCCAAAACTATATCTCTTCCTATAATGTCGGAGCCTTCCACAACAGAGGTTTCCATTGGTATTAGTGGACAGGAGAAACATAAGTCAGGAACTTCATCTCTTCTAATATCATTGGATCCGTCCACAATAACTCAACAAACTCAGGCCCAAACAAATCTTGCCAGCAAGGATATTCTTCCTCAACAAACTCAGGCCACAACAAACATCGTCAACAAGGATATTCTATCTCAACAAACTCATGCCCCAACAAACCTCTCTAGCCAGGCTACTCCAACAAGTACTATCCAGGATATTGTGCTGCAACAATCTTATCGTGCATCAACAAACCCTGCCAATCAAGACCACATGATTCAAGGTATTTTAAAGTTTAAAAATCTGCAAGCTGTAGATGAAGTGGATAAATATAGGAATAAAGCCATAAAAGGTAAGGATATTGTGCGGGAGGAAAATACAAAACCGAAGGATAAGAAAAAGGATGGTACAGCCCATCCAAAGTCGTAAGATGAATACCTTACCACCTTTTCATTTCTTTATTACTGATGAAGATAACATGTTGGAATGTTCGCGGACTTAATAAGCCGGAGAAATGTCGGGAGCTCAACAGAATAATCAAGTCTGCCGCATGTGATATTGTTATTCTAGTAGAAACGAAAATTAAACAATCGCGCATTCAAGCTCAAAAGAATTTAATATGGCCGGACGCAGAACTGTTTACCAATGACTCAAATGAAACTTTTGGTAGAATATGGGTCTTATGGCATCCTAACTCTATTAATGCTTGGTTTATTTCTGCTACTGATCAATTCATTCATCTTAAGGTAGAGGACAAAAAGAATGGCTGTCAATTCAATTTCACTGGTATATATGCTTCAAATAGTATGCAAGAAAGAAATACTCTTTGGTTTGACCTGACTAATATTGCAAATGGCTGTCTCAATGTACCTTGGATTGTTCTTGGAGACTTTAATTCTGTTCGGTACACAAATGAAAAAGAGGGGGATAGACAACTTTCAGAAAGCCAACTTCAAAGTTTTAATGATTACATTGACACTGCAGCTTTGTTTGATATGAAATCTGTTGGTAATTGGCTCTCTTGGAGTAATCAAGGTGCAGCTAACAGAAAAATAATGGCTCGACTTGATAGGTGTTTGATTAATCATGAATGGTTAACAGTTTACCCAGATTCACTTCTTGAGTATGGTGCTCCTTTGTTTTCTGACCATTCTTTAATGTATATACATGCAGACAAAGCGACACCAAGAGGCAAGAAACCGTTTAGATTCTTTAACATGTGGAGTACTCATCCTCAATTTCTTGATGTTATCAGATCTGCTTGGAATGTTAACGTGCATGGATCCCCCCCTTACATCTTATGTCAAAAGCTCAAAGCCTGTAAAGCAGCACTAAAGGAGTGGAATAAAAATACCTTTGGCAATATTACCACCACAGTTCAATTTTGCAGGAAGGAACTAATGTCATTGCAACATGAGCTGCAACTTCAGCCAAGTGATGAGAATATTATCTACAAAGAGACAGAAGCTAGAAATAACTTCATGCAAGCCTTAAAACAGGAGGAAAGCTTTGCAAAGCAGAAGTCTCGACAACATTGGCTTACACTAGGAGATTCCAATACTAAATTTTTCTATGCTTCAATTGCTACTCGAAGGGCTGTTAACCGTATCAGCAAATGCAGAGACAAAGATGATAATCTTATTGAGAATTTAGATGAGGTTAAAGCACACACAGAGCAATTTTTTTATTCCTTACTCAATCATGCTGGGAAAACTAATAACATTCATGTGGAGCCGACTAGAAAACTTGATTCGGAAGCTATTTCAATCCTCAATGCCCCAATTACAGACGACGAAATTGTATGTGTTGTCTTTAAGTCACCAAAGCACAAAAGCCCAGGTCCAGATGGATTTCCAGCTGAATTTTACCAAACTGCTTGGTCTATTATTGGAAATGATGTGATCAAGGCTTGCCAACATTTTTTCTCTTCAGGTCAAATTCTTAGAGAGATGAATTGTACTTTTATTTCTTTAATCCCGAAGAATGCAGGGGCAGATTCACTAGAGAACTATCGACCCATATCATTATGCAACTTTATTTACAAGATCATCTCCAAAGTATTGGCAAATAGAATGCAAAAGGTAATACACAAGATCATTAGCCCAAATCAAGCTGCTTTCATCAAAGGGAGAAGTATACATCATAACATTTTGCTTGCTAATGACTTGGTCAAAGATTTGCATTCAAAAGTAAGAGGGACAAAAATATGTTTTAAAGCTGATTTACGGAAAGCCTTTGATTCAGTTAATAGGAAATTTATCTATAAGATGCTCCTCGATATGAACTTCCCACAGCAATGGGTTAATTGGATTCAATCTTGCCTGGAAACTCCAAAGTTTTCGATACTCTTTAATGGCTCACCTATTGGTTTTTTTGGGAGCACGAATGGCATCCGACAAGGTGATCCACTCTCTCCGTATCTCTTTACTATTGCGATGGAAGGACTTAGCTGTATGTTGGAATATGCAGTCTTAAATGGCAGCATTAAGGTACCCAATGCTAGCTCTATTCATATATCACATATAACATTTGCAGATGATTTACTTATCTTCCTCCTAAATGATCCAACTTCAGTAAAAAACCTGGCTACTATTATGAATGACTTTGGTATGGTTTCTGGACTTCAGTTAAATCATGCGAAAAGTAAAGTATATATGAGCCCTTACGTTGAGGATAAGGTCTTTATTGCACAAACTTTGGGGGTTAGTGAAGGAAGCCTGCCAGTTCCTTATTTGGGTCTCCCGCTCATATCCACAGGCATTCACAAAACCCACTGTCAGCCTATCCTGCAAAAAATAAAGAATAGAATTTCTTCTTGGAAAAATAGGCTTCTATCAAAAGCAGGACGACTCGAACTCATCCGTTCTGTATTGCACTCCTACTCTATATATTGGTGTAATGCATTTCTTTTGCCTGCTGGACTTCTCCAAGATATTGAACGGTTATTAATGAACTTCTTCTGGAATGGCACAAATGATAAGGCAATGCATATGGTAAATTGGGATAGCATTTGCAAACCGAAAGATGAAGGGGGGCTAAACTTGAGAAATACTAGAGATTGGAATCAAGCAAGCCTAGTACAACAATTGTGGGATCTTTTGCAAAACAAATGTTCCTTATGGTCACAATGGGTTTCTGCTAGGTATCTTTCAAAGGAATCAATCTGGGAAATTTCAACAAGAACATACCACTCTGTAGCTTGGAAAGGAATTTTAAAGGCAAGGAATTAGCTAATCAAACACATTTCGTATGCAATCTCTTCTGGAACTAGTACTAATATGTGGTACGATCCTTGGGTGAATGGGAAGAGTATATTTCAATTATATGGCGACAGAATACGAAAAGATCTTGGGGCTCCCAAAGATTGGAAGGTTTCCGAGTTCATTGCTAACGGTACTTGGTGTCTCCCTAATCCTATTTCTCCCGAAATGTTATCACTTTGGCCGACTATCATAGCTATTCCAATCAGGAACAACTCTTCAGATACACTTATTTGGCCTCATGACAATGGCAAATTTAGTGCCACATCCGCATGGAATCAAATTAGGCAAAGAAATAACAAGTGGGTCCCAAGCAGTTGGACATGGGATCGACCGGGATCACAAAGACACTCCTTATGTACATGGCAGGCCCTTCTCAATAAACTACCTACAATAGACAATATGAAAAGAAGAGGTATCTATCATGTTAACCGATGCTCCCTTTGTTTGCAACAAGAAGAAACTGTTGACCACCTCTATTTTGCTTGTGATTATATAAAATGGATATGGAAGGAGATTCTCCAGCGATTTGAACTCAATAGACTGCCGCAACCAAACTTGCACCAAGAACTAGGCGACCTTATGCAATGTTTCTCAAGAAAAGGGCCTCTTACACAACTGGCAAAGGTTACTTTCAGATGCGCTATTTGGTGGATGTGGAAGGAGAGATGTAATAGAATCTTTGAATGTCAACACACAAACAATGCTCAGCTCTTGAAAGAGATTATTAGAGACTCAAGATCCTGTATGGAGCATGATCTCAAAACCGAGCACTTCACCCGAAGAGAAAAAGATATTTTTATCAAATTTAATTTTGCTATTAGCTAAAGATCTTGGGAATGATGCCAAATAATGTACCCACAGGTAGTTATAGTCTACAGCATGTGTAGTCATAACTATCGCATTCGCACTGTATGAGTTACTTGGCTTTGTCTATGACTTGTATAGATAAAGCTAGTTGTAGAAACTTTACACATAATCAATTTACTTTTACTTACCAAAAAAATAGTATTGTTTGTGCGTTGACATTCAAAGATTCTGTTACATCTCTCCTTCCACATCCACCAAATAGCATATCTGAAAGTAACCTTTGCCAGTTGTGTGAGAGACCCTTTTCTTGAGAAACATTGCATGAGGTCGCCTAGTTCTTGGTGCAAGTTTGGTTGCGGCAGTCTATTGAGTTCAAATCGCTGGAGAATCTCCTTCCATATTCATTTTGTATAATCACAAGCAAAATAGAGGTTGTCAACAGTTTCTTCTTCTTGCATACAAAGGGAGCATCGGTTAACATGATAGATACCTCTTCTTTTCATATTGTCTATTGTATGTAGTTTATTGAGAAGGGCCTGCCATGTATATAAGGAATGTCTTTGTGATCCCGGTCGATCCCATGTCCAATTGCTTGGGACCCACTTATTATTTCTTTGCCTAATTTGATTCCATGCGGATGTGACACTAAATTTGCCATTGTCATGAGGCCAAATAAGTATATCTGAAGAGTTGTTCCTGATTGGAATAGCTATAATAGTCGGCCAAAGTGATAACATTTCGGGAGAAATAGGATTAGGGAGACACCAGGTACCGTTAGCAATGAACTCAGAAACCTTCCAATCTTTGGGAGCCCCAAGATCTTTTTGTATTCTGACGTCATATAATTGAAATATACTCTTCCCATTCACCCAAGGATCATACCGGAGTAAGTTGCAGTAAATGTCTTAGGAAAAATCGTAGTTAACACATTGATTAAGTTGGAAATGGGAGGTGATCCCATTAACTTAATCTTGGGGCAATTGGGCCCCTGAAAAACCCAAATTGGGCCGAATGGATCAACCCATTCGGACCCTGATTTCTGCCAGGCGGTTGAACCGCCCATGGCAGGAGGTTGCACCGCCTGGGCTCAGTCTCTGAGCGAGATTGGGAAGTGCAACCACTCCAGCCAGGCGGTGGCACCGCTTGGGGTTCAGTCTCCGAGCGAGACTAGGCCGTGCAACCTCCCCTGACAGGAGGTGGCACCACCTGAGCTCAGTCTTCGAGCTCTACAGGAGGTGCAACCGCCTGAGCTCGGTCTTCGAGCTCTGTCAGGAGGTGCCACTGCCCCTGACAGGAGGTAGCACCGCCCAGAGGCTCAGTCTTCGAGCTCTACCAAGCGGTGCAACCGCTCCAATCAGGAGGTGCAACCGCCTAATCCCGGAATTCTGGGAATTGACAGTTTTGAGCTCCAAATTTGAACTGGATTGGGGCCTATAAATACCCCACCCATTCAGCACTGAAAGCACAGAACTTACACCGAAATCTTGATCTTTTTCAGTGATTCTAAGAGCTCAAAATTGTTGTAAAGGCCAAAAGTTCTTCTCCCTCTGTTCTTCCAAGTTCTGAGTTGTAAAGAGAGGAGAGAAAATTCTGTAAGGTTTGTCTCCTAAGCCCGTCAAAAGGAGTGAAACCGTAAAAGGGTGGTTGGCCTTCGCCTGTTGAAGGAATGTCCTTAGTTGACGTCGGTGACCTCGTCGGTGGAGGAAGCCAAAAGTGGAGTAGGTTAAGATTGACCGAACCACTCTAAATCTCGGTTTGCATTTACTTTGAGCATATTATCTTTATTGCAAATCTCTTCTAAAACTTATTACTTTCTGCGCATATACGATCGGGTTACAAGCTTTGCACTTTCCGAATCAGCATTTAGACGTAAATCTGTTTTTCGTACGATCATCATATTTCAGTTTGCATTTACGTTTGATTTCTATCTTAACTGCAAACTGCCTTTATATCCTTGCCTAAGCTATATCTCGCCTAATCAAAGTGATTTACGAATCAACATTTAGACGTAAATCAGTTTCTTCGTACGAACGTCATATTTCAGTTTGCGCTTATATTCTGGTTTTCATCATAACTGCAAACTGCCTTCATAGATTTACTTTAACGTCATCTGGTTGGATCTTAAGTTAAAGTAATCTTAGAATCGGCTTTCACACCGAAATCGTCTTTATCGTTCGAACGTTTTTTTTATCGTCGAAAGATTTCCGCTGCACTAATTCACCCCCCCCCCTCTTAGTGCTCTTGATCATAACAATTGGTATCAGAGTGGGGTTAACTCTCTAACGGATTAAAACCCGAGAGAGATGGCATACGCCGGAAACCAAGAGGGCCATTCTATTACACGTCCACCAATGTTCAGTGGGACGGACTACACCTATTGGAAGACCCGAATGAGGATCTTTTCTTATTTCTATGGATTTTGAACTTTGGAATCTTATCGAAAATGGATTTTCGAAGCCTTCTCTTCTAGTGATCGATTGGAATGAATTGGAGAAGAAGGCTTTCGCTCTTATTGCAAAGGCTATGAATGCCTTATTTTGTGCACTTGATAAAAACGTGTTTAACTGTGTTTCGACCTGTGAAACTACATTTGATATTTGGCACACATTCGAAGTGACTCACGAAGGCACAAGTAGAGTGAAAGAGTCAAAAATCAATCTTCTGTTACACACTTTCGAACTTTTCCGGATGAAACCGAGTGAAACCATTGGCGACATGTTTACCCGTTTCATGGATGTCGTCAACGGTCTAAAAGGACTCGGAAAAAGTTTTTCGGATTTTAAGCTCGTAAATAAGATTCTAAGATCCCTTCCTGAGAGTTGGGATCCGAAAGTCACTGCTATTCAAGAGGCGAAAGATCTAAGCAACTTCCCTCTTGAAGAACTAATCGGGTCATTAATGACCAACGAAAGATTTTGAGCTGCTTTCATCAAAGGGAGAAGTATACATCATAACATTTTGCTTGCTAATGACTTGGTCAAAGATTTGCATTCAAAAGCAAGAGGGACAAAAATCTGTTTTAAAGCTGATTTACGGAAAGCCTTTGATTCAGTTAATAGGAAATTTATCTAAGATGCTCCTCGATATGAACTTCCCACAGCAATGGGTTAATTGGATTCAATCTTGCCTGGAAACTCCAAAGTTTTCGATACTCTTTAATGGCTCACCTATTGGTTTTTTTGGGAGCACGAATGGCATCCGACAAGGTGATCCACTCTCTTCGTTCTCTTTACTATTGCGATGGAAGGACTTAGCTGTATGTTGGAACATGCAGTCTTAAATGGCAGCATTAAGGTACCCATTGCTGGTTCTATTCATATATCACATATAACATTTGCAGATGATTTACTTAACTTTCTCCAAAATGAACCAACTTCAGTAAAGAACCTGGCTACTATTATGAATGACTTTGGTATGGTTTCTGGACTTCAGTTAAATCATACGAAAAGTAAAGCATATATGAGCCCTTATGTTGAGGATAAGGTCTTTATTGCACAAACTTTGGGGGTTAGTGAGGGAAGCTTGCCAGTTCCTTATTTGGGTCTCCCGCTCATATCCACAAACATTCACAAAACCCACTGTCAGCCTATCTTGCAAAAAATAAAAAATAGAATTTCTTATTGAAAAAATTGGTTTCTATCAAAAGCAGGACGACTCGAACTCATCCGTTCGGTATTGCACTCCTACTCTATATATTGGTGTAATGCATTTCTTCTGTCTGCTGGACTTCTCCAAGATATTGAACGGTTATTAATGAACTTCTTCTGGAATGGCACAAATGATAAGGCAATGCATATGGTAAATTGGGATAGCATTTGCAAACCGAAAGATGAAGGGGGGCTAAACTTGAGAAATACTAGAGATTGGAATCAAGCATGTCTGGTACAGCAATTGTGGGATCTTTTGCAAAACAAATGTTCCTTATGGTCACATTGGGTTTCTGCTAGGTATCTTTCAAAGGAATCAATCTGGGAAATTTCAACAAGAATATACCACTCTGCAGCTTGGAAAGGAATTTTAAAGGCAAGGAATTGGCTAATCGAACACATTTCTTATGCAATCTCTTCTGGAACTAGTACTAATATGTGGTATGATCCTTGGGTGAATGGGAAGAGTATTTTTCAATTATATGGCAACAGAATACGAAAAGATCTTGGGGCTCCGAAAGATTGGAAGGTTTCCGAGTTCATTGCTAACGGTACCTGGTGTCTCCCTAATCCTATTTCTCCCGAAATGTTATCACTTTGGCCGACTATTATAGCTATTCCAATCAGGAACAACTCTTCAAATATACTTATTTGGCCTCATGACAATGACAAATTTAGTACCACATCCGCATGGAATCAAATTAGGCAAAGAAATAACAAGTGGGTTCCAAGCAGTTGGACATGGGATCGACCGGGATCACAAAGACATTCCTTATGTACATGGCAGGCCCTTCTCAATAAACTACCTACAATAGACAATATGAAAAGAAGAGGTATCTATCATGTTAACCGATGCTCCCTTTGTATGCAAAAAGAAGAAACTGTTGACAACCTATATTTTGCTTGTGATTATACAAAATGGATATGGAAGAAGATTCTCTAGCGATTTGAACTCAATAGACTGCCGCAACCAAACTTGCACCAAGAACTAGGCGACCTTATGCAATGTTTCTCAAGAAAAGGGCCTCTCACACAATTGGCAAAGGTTACTTTCAGATGCGCTATTTGGTGGATGTGGAAGGAGAGATGTAACAGAATCTTTGAATGTCAACGCACAAACAATGCTCAGCTTTTGAAAGAGATTATTAGAGACTCAAGATCCTGTATGGAGCAAGATCTCAAAACGGAGCACTTTACCCAAAGAGAAAAAGATATTTTTATTAAACTTAATTTTGCTATTAGCTAAAGATCTTGGGAATGATGCCAAATTATGTACCCATATGTAGTTTTGATATATCTGGATAAACATTTTCTATGTTAACTATAATTAGGAGTTATAGTCTACAGTATGTGTAGTCATAACTATCGCATTCGCACTCTATGAGTTACTTGGCTTTGTCTATGACTTATATAGAAAAAGCTATTTGTAGAAACTTTACACATAATTAATTTACTTTTACTTACAAAAAAAAAAATGAGATGACTTGCAAAACTCATGAAGAGCAAGAAGACATCCTTCCAAAGAACATGAAGGATATGTGTTAGGACTCTAGCTTGGACTCTAGCTTGGAGAGTCCTAATTGAGAGGGACATTCATGTAAAACTGTTAGGACTCTAGCTAGAAGAGTCCTAATTGAGAGGGACATCCATGTAAAAGGTGTTAGGACTCTAGCTAGGAGAGTCCTAATTGAGAGGGACATTCTGTTAGGACTCTAGCTAGGAGAGTCCTAATTGAGAGGGGAATTCATGTAGGAGGTGTTTTCTTAGAGAAGAATTAGGAGTTGTAAGGGAATAGGAGTCATATTAGGAGTTGGTTAGAAGTAAGAGTCTTAAGTAGGAGTCCTATTAGGAGTTAGGGTTTAGAAGCCCTATAAATAGCCATGTATTCCTTCTCTTTTCATAAGCAATAGATGAATCTTTTCTGCAGCCTTTGAGCAGCAACTTGGAGGGAGGAACCCCTATAGAGTTCCAAGGAGACCGATCCCCTAAAGAGATCAACTCCAAGTTTAGAATCTGCAAGGGTTCTATCACCTGGTATCAGAGCAGCATTCTTGGCGTCTCGCTGCCCTTCCACAGCCATCCATCAACCCTCTACAACCATCCAAAGCAATTCCCACAATTGCTTAAAAGATCGTCACCGAATTCCGCCATCATCTCCACCACCGTGGATCATCCTTTGATCTCCCCGTGAATTGCAACAGGTTCTGGTTTCCTACCTTACTGCTGCTGCAATTTAGTTATCCTTATTCGAAAATCCAAAAAAAAAAAAAAATTGTTCCTATATTGCTGCATAAACTTTTCGTCACAAAGTTTTCATCTCTACGACGAAAGATACATTGCAGAATTCAAGCCGCATAGTACCATCTGTTTGATCTTGCTACTGTACTTTTTCTATCCAAATTTCTATGAAATTTATATAACATCTTTGACACTTCCTAACATTGGATTTCCCTTTGGTTTCATCAAAAAATTCTCAATATAAACTACTGATCTTTTATGTCCAATCTGCTGCACTTGAATTGCAGAATTCAAGCCGCATAGCACGATCTATTTGATCTTGCTACTGTGCTTTTTCTATCCAAATTTCTACGAAATTTTTATGACATCTTTGACACTTCCCAATAGTGGATCTCCCTTTGGTTTCATCGAAAAATTCTCAATATAAACTACTGATCTTTTATGTCCAATCTGCTGCACTTGAAAATCTATGCTGCAGAAAATTTTAGCTGCATATCGTTGCCTTAACCCATCTATTTGCAATCTTTTTTGAATGAAATTTCTTATACACTTCATAGATCATCTTGGCTTCAATCTAAGATTGATCTATTAAGAAATTCATCTCTAAAAATGATTTTATGTCCCTGCAAATTTTCATCATACCCCGCTGAAATTTTTCGACGACAATTCTGCAATTGCAACTTGCACCAATTTCCTTGCTGTTATACTGCCAAAATTTTCTTGATTAAATTAGATATCCTTGCTGTCATATAAACTGTGATTTTTCTATCAATTGCCTCCTCAATTCTCTCAAGTTTTTGGTGGAAATTACGTCGAGAAACCGTTATTTCTTCGACGACAATTCTACTCTTATAAGACAGCACATACTTGCTGCAACTTCCACGGATTTCTGTCAAACCTTTGCTACCATCTACCACAGATCCAAAACTTTCTTCCATAGCCCTAAAACTCTACCAAACCACACCCTCAAACTGCACCCAAAACAGCCACAAAACAAGCCTAAACCGCAGCCTGCATCCACCAATCCACCAACACTTTCGACCATCACTTCTCTCAACCTATACATTCCTTTAACCCAACAGCAAAAGAGAGATCTTAACATCATTGATTTCAGGCCATATACTATGGCATCTAAGGAGGCAATCAATGCTAAATTTGAAGCCTTGGAGGTGCGAATGGAGGATAAGATTCGGTTGCTCTTTACCGAACTCAGATTGGGCCGACCATTAAGCCCGAATAAATCATATCAAGGAGAGAGCTTTGCCCAATCACACCAAGCCCGAAGAGATGACTTCCAAGGGAGGGGAGGCTATATGACTGACCCCAACTATCCATGCATGAGAGTGGACTTCCCTAGATGGGAAGAAGGAGACCCGAATGGTTGGATCTCGCGCGCGGAGCGATATTTTCGGTGCCACAAAACCGCGGATGTATCTATGGTGAAAATTATAGCTATACATCTTGAAGGGGATGCTATACAGTGGTTTGACTGGTTTGAACATACTTATGGAGTCCTTTCATGGTGACAATTCAAAAAAGGACTGTTGATTCGCTTCAGACCAACCGATTACGAGAATATTGACGAACACCTAGCAAAGATCCGACAAACCTCTACCATTCAGGAGTACCAAACCAGGTTTGAAAGGTTATCTAATCAAACTCATGATTGGTCTCAAAAACAGCTATTGAGGACCTTCATTGAGGGCTTGAAGCCTGAGATCTGAGGAGAAGTTAAAGCACGACAACCGTATACGCTTATGGCAGCTATCTCTTTCGCACGACATCAAGAGGAGCAATTGAACCATGAAGCTCGGAGGACTAGGGTCGCTCCTCAACCAGTAATATTGAAGCCCTCAGCCCCCCCTACCGTCAACCAAGTCCCTAAACCAAAGAGGTTAACAAGAGAAGAGCTTCGGGAGCAATATGCGAAGGGGTTATGTTGGCATTGTGACGAGCCGTGGAGCCGTGAGCATCGCTGTAGTAAAGGGAGACTTCTTATGATTGAACCAATAGAAGAAGAGGTCATTGAACATCTAGAAGAGAGCCTTGAACATGAAGAAGAAGATGCAAAAGAAGAGCCACAACCGACTGAAGTTACGGTACATGCACTAGCCGGCTACTCAAACCCGGAAACGATGAAAGTTGGAGGCCTTCTCAAACAACAACCGATCACTGTTCTCATCGACACGGGCAGTTCTAATAACTTTCTAAACAGTAAGGTTATTATCTAGATAGCCTTACCTATTGAGAATTGCAGCAGGTTTGACGTTAAGGTCGTCGACGGACGGATTTTGAATTATGATCGTAGGCGCCCGCAGGTGAAACTATTGCTGCAGGACCAAGAGATAATTGCAAATTTCTTCCTTCTCCCTCTTGATTATCACGAAGCCATACTCAGAATTAAATGGTTGATGACATTAGGTGATATTTCTTGGAATTTTATGCAACTAATTATAAAATTTTACAGTAAGGAGAAACAGGTGATACTGCACGGGAAACGTGAGGGCGACGTATCGACGATTTCCACACAACAAATGGAGAAGGTTTTGCATAAAGTATGCAGCGGCTTTTTGGTACAACTTGAGCAACAAACTAAGGGAGAGCCAACAAAATTTGAAGATCCAAATCTACTTCTTTTACTTGCTGAATTTTCAGATATATTTGACGAACCGCGCAACCTACCTCTTACCCGTCGGCATGATCATTGTATAACGATTCTTCCAAGCAAATCTCCAGCAAATGCTCAGCCATATCAGTATTCACATCTCCAGAAGGATGAAATAGAAAGGATTGTAAACGAGATGCTCAAAACAGGAGTTATTCGGCCATGTTGCAGCCCCTACTCTTCACCGGTGCTCCTTATACGAAAGAAGGATGGAATATGGCGATTATGTGTTGATTACCGAGCTCTCAATGGCATAACCATCAAGGATAAATACCCTATTCTAGTAGTAGATGAGTTGCTAAGGGAGCACAAATCTTTACAAAGCTGGACCTTCGATCCGGGTATCATCAAATACGAGTATGCGAAGAAGACATACCGAAAACCACCTTTTGAACACACAACAACCACTATGAATTTTTACTTTCTTCAAAAGAAGGTGGAATATCTTGGGCATATCATATCAGAGGAAGGTGTGACAGTAGACCCCTTCAAAATTGGAGCAATGCAAAACTGGCTGACCTCGAGGAACATAAAATTGCTACATGGCTTTCTGGGTTTAATAGGCTACTACTGCAAGTTCGTGAAAAACTATGGAGAGATTAGTGTACCAGTTACTTCCTTACTAAAAAAAGATGTCTTCCAATGGTCGGACAGAGCCTCCGCTGCCTTCGACAAACTTAAGACAGCTATGACGACGACGCCGGTGCTAACACTACCAGATTTCAACCGACCCTTCATTATTGAGGCCGACGCATCTGGAATCGAAATTGGAGCCATTCTCTAGCAAGATGGTCAACCACTCACATACACTAGCAAGGCATTATCTCCCTCCCATCAAAATAAGTCAACA